>NC_056737.1:1671705494-1671715494 GCF_019279795.1 Protopterus annectens
TAATGCTATTGGAAAATGGAGTTAAAGTCTAAACAAGCCATGATAACATTACTGGATATTATAAAGCTGATAAAAGAACTAGAGGTGGAATCTTTAGAAAAGGGAAGGAGCAAACTGCATATAAATAAATGGAACTCGTGTGAATAATCCATGGAAAATTTTTAGGAGGAGGAATGAAACTCAAGGGAAAGCAGGATTTCAGCAATTTATGTAATACTGTAATGAATAATGATTATTAAAAAAGATAACATGCAAGTATAATGCTTCTACTTCTCGGAGGTCAAAACTAATGTAAATGGCCCCTGGCTCACCAAGTTTGCAGGTGACTGCAGATTGGGAACTATCATAGATTCCCCCATGACAATAACATCCTGCAAGAGGGTTTTAACACAGACAAATATACTGGTGTCAAAGCCACAAATTAAAACTCAATGCCAAGAAGTGCATAATAGTACCTTTTGGGGAAAAAGTCCACCCAGGTTAACTACTTCATCTATAAAATACTCCTAAGAGCTGACCCAAGAGTTAGGCTTCTGTGAACATAAGTAGAAAGTAATCTGGCCTTTGACCAACATTTAGTCAATGTAGTAAGAAAATCATTCCATGTCGCCCAACTTATAAGTAAGGGTTTGGCATCCAGGTCCAAGGAAGTCATAGTGCCACTTAACTTGGTCCTTATCAGACCAATCATTGAGTATAATGCCCCCTTTGGTACCTGACCAGGCATACACAACAGATGGAACACCCTCAGAGGTTCATTTCCAAGAAAATACAGGGTATTAACCCATTGCCCTGTACAGACTACATAAAACCCTATGTCTGTACTCAATCTCCTACAGGTTACTCACAGGTGATCTATGCTTGGCATATCAGGCATCCTCAGATGCAGCCCTGATGGACCTCTTGCCCATCTACAAAATGAAAAGCACCAAAAAGACTAGATCCTAGAATTTAAACTTTGCTTGCGACATAAAGAGAACATGCCGGTGAGACAAATGCATGTCTCAAAAAATTCTCATGCTCTGAAATAGGTTCCCCATCCATGTGAAGCAGAGTCCATCCCTAACCCTAAGTAATATAACCTTGATCACAGGATGGGAAAAAAGAAGCTCTGTCTTACCATAACGTTGCATCTGTGTTGTTGATCTTTGTTCATTCATTACTGATGGGTTATCGGTTCCGTCCTTAGAACTGAGCCAGCCAATATCAAGCTCGCGTCAGTCAAAAACTCTCAAGCCAAGTTCCTACCCAGAATGCTCTGCACCCTGTTACCTCAGATCGAGTTTGCAAGTTGATAGATAAAAATAGAGGCTACCTCTGGTCATAACAGACCTACAAGAAAGGAGGAGATAAGATCAACCAAGAACCTCCGGAAGGTGGGAAGTAATGAATGAACGAAGATCAACAACACAGATGGAACGTTATGGTAAGACATAATTTCTTTATCTGATGTTAATCTTCGTTCACTCCTTACTGATGGGACAGAGTCCCCAGTTACTTGTATTCCTGGGTGGCCCTCATGGAAGGACATTCCTGAGCACCATAAAGCCAAAGGAAGCTCTACCTCTGGAGGCCAAGTCCAATTTGTAATGAAGAATAAAGGTATGAGGTTTGGTCCAAGTTGCAGCTGAGCAAATATCACTGAGGGAAGCTTTAGCATGGAAAGCTGCTGAAGTTGACATAGACCTTGTAGAATGTGCTTTCACTCTATGAGGCAAGGTGACATTCTTTTTGGTGTAGATAAGGTTATACAATTTCTCAACCATGAAGCCAATGTAACTTTTGATACAGGATGACCATGTTTAGGTCCAGAAAAAGCCAGAAACAGTTGGTCTGATTTACAGGTAGATTTTGTTCTGTCCAGATAAAACCGTATTTGCCTATGAACATCCAAGGAGTGCAGGCAATACTCTCCCTTGTTAGAATGGTTAGGAAAGAACACTGGGAGATCAATGGACTGGTTGACAGATCGCTCTGATACCACATTTGGTAAATAGTAGAATTGGTTCTCAGTAATACCCTATCCTTATGGAAGATAAGATAGGGAGGTTTGATGCATAAGGCCTAAAGTTCTGACAATCACCTGGCCAATGTGATTGCAATCAGAAACAAAGTTTTCCAAGAGAGATATCTTACATCACAAGTAGATGCAGGTTCAAAGGGTGGAGCTGTTAAAGCTTGCAGAACTAAAGCCAAATCCCAAGGTTGTACGGGTTCTCTAAAGGGAGGTTTTACGTGGATAGCCCCTTTCAAGAAAGTCTTACAGAGTCTGTGTGACATCAGTGAAGAATCCTGAAAACCAATACGATAATTTGAGATGGCAGCTAAATGTACATGGATAGTAGAAGCAGACATCCCAGAGTGGAAAAGATGTGATAAGTAATCAATACCATCAAGACCGGGGCTGACAAGGGGTCTGTTTGATTATCTGCTACCCATAGAGAGAACCACTTCTATTTGTTAAGATAGATTAGTCTGGTGGACGATTTGTGAGATGCAATAAGAATATTGCACACAGGGAACAAAAGGTTTTCATGCCTGGCAATCATAGGAAGTGGAGAAACCAAGCTGTCAGTTTCAGGGTTGTTAGATTGGGGTGAATCAGACCCTGCGGGATGGGAGATTAACAGTAGGGATGGACTGAGGATCCACGGTTGATCTAGCAGGTGAGGCCAGAGGAAGGGAAACCAGACTTGTCGAGGCCAGTATGGAGCAATGAGGATCACTTTGCTCTTCAACGGTCGTGCTTTCTTTAGAAATTGGGAGATGAGGGGGAGAGGAGGATAGGCATAAAGAAGACCCGAGGGCCAAACGTGGACTAGAGCATCCCTTGGTAATGGTCCCTGAGGGGGGAACAGGGCAAAGTAGTTGCTGCACTTGTAGTTGGTTGGGGAGGCAAATAGGTCGCAGCAAGGCTGGCCCCAGCGATTGAAAATTTTTGATGCTATCAGAGGATTGAGGGACCACTCGTGAGGCTGTAGAATGCACCTGCTCAATTTGTCCGCTATCACATTGGAGCTCCCATGAATGTATGTTGCAATTAGAAAGCAGTTGTGAGCTATCTCCCATTGCCATATTTTCAAGGCCTCTTGGCATAACAGGTAAGATCTGGTGTCACCTTGTTTGTTGATTTACACGACTACTGACATGTTGTCTGATTGGATCACAATAGTCCATTATGGAAGGATGGAGTGAAATGCTTGCAATGCTAGAAGCACATCCCTCAGTTCCAGGACATTGATATCTAAAAGGGCCTCTGTCTCTGACCAGGAGACTTGGGCCAAGTTTCCCTGACATAGCTCTACCACCCCATCAGGGAGGCGTCCGTGGTCACCGTGGGTATCGGTTGATGGGGGTTGAAAGGGCGAGACCATTGTTGGGGATTTCGAGACTTCCACCAGAGTAAATCTTGCTTGCATCTCTGAGTTACACTTATTTGAAAAGACAAAGGATGTTGTAGAGGATACCACTGAGTAAGACGTAGCCAATGAAGAAGTCTCATGTGGAATCTGGCTAGAGGAACAATGGTAATCGAAGCTGCCATTGACCCCAATAGCTAAAGTACAGATCGAGCTGGGGATTTGTGGTAACAGAGCAGAGGTTGAACCTGTTGTCTTATTCTCTGAAATCTGTGTTCTGGAAGGGATGCTGTGCAATTTCTCGTGTCCAACAGCACCCCTATAAATTCCAAAGACTGAGTTGTGGTTGTGTTGGATTTTTCCCACTTTATAGCGATTCCCAGGGTTAGAGCTGTTTAGAGAATATACGGCAGGGCTTCTTCCAGTAGACACTTGGTGGGGGCGGTAAGGAGCCAGTCGTCTAGATATGGAAACACCTGGAATCCTTGAAGTCGCAAGTGAGCGATAACCACTGCCATGCATTTTGTGAACACTCTGGGGGCTGTACAGAGACCGAAGGGCAGGGCTAGAAACTGGTAGTGACTGGCCATTTTTATGTGGTAATATGCATCTTGAAGATCTACAGAGCACATCCAATCATCTTCTTCCAGAAGAAGGATAGACTGAACCGTGACCATCCGGAATTTCTCTGTTTTTACAAACTTGTTTAGTGTACTGAGATCCAGAATTGGTCTCCAGTCCCCTGTCTTATTTGGCACTACAAAGTACCTCGAGTAAAATCCGGACCTTATCTGGTCAGGGGGGGACCGTCTGGATGATTATTTTTTTATAGCAGCTTTTCGATTTCATGTGCTGCCGTTTCCCTTTGACTGGGTGGGATGTTGGGTAACATGCTTGATGAGACTGGGCAAAAATGGAAGGGGATGTGATAGCCCCTGTATAAAATCCGCTGTACCCAAGAGTCGGTTATCTTTTGGCAGGCAGTGGGGTACAAGGAGAAAAGACCCCTGACTGCTTCCAGAGGTGAGCAGTTGGGCAATGCTTCAGCAACACTGATAGGGATGGCCAGAGAAAGAATCTCTGGAACCCCGGTTTCACGGACCTCCCCTGCCCCGAACGGGGTGTCTTCCATTGGAGTTTCCCCTTCTGCCTCTAGGGGAAAATTCGGCATGTGCATCCCAGAAAGAACCCTGTGATTTCTTATGCCAGATCTTTCCGTTCCTCTGATTTCTGGAATAGAATCGCTGAGGAGTGGAGTGTCTGACAAAAATGGCAGACAAGGTCTTGCCATCTTGTTCCCACCATGCCAGCGTATCCTTGACTTTATGGCCAAACAAAGAAGCAGCCTCTATGGGGGCATTCATGAAGGAAGCCTTAAAAGAGTCCGCAAAGTCACAAAGGTGCATCCAAGCATGTCATCTGGCGACTATACCTGCGCCTGCTGCTCTAGCCACCCCTTCCGCTGTGTGAGAAATAAGATGCATGGAAGACTTGGAAATGGACTCTAGGGTGGCTGAGAAGCCACACTATCATGGACTTCATCAGAAACAGCTCCTGCCAAGGTTTCAGAGAGCTGGTTGATAAGATCTCACTGGAGCCTGGTAAAATGTGTCAAATAATTCATAGACCTTACGGTGAAGGTCGATGAAGCAAACACACCCTTCCCTAATCTGTCAATCGCCGGGGACTCCTTGCTGGGCGGATGGACAGTTTGGCTCTCTTCTGCCAAATCCTTCTTAGTAGCAGCTGCGACCACCATAACATATACTGGAAGACCACATGACCAGTGGGGATGGTCAGCGAGGGGTGATAATATTTTATCTGGCCTCTTAGGTATCACTTCCATGGTATTAGGAGCCTTCCATGCTCGCTGCACGATGAGCTGGACGAGCTCATCGGCAGGCGGGGTGACCCAGGAGGTAGGGGGCTGGGCCCAAAAAGCCTGCAGGAATATGGATTCCTCAGAGGAAGGATTAGAGGGCTTCCAGTCACCTCTAAGGATCTTGAGGATGTCATTAAAGGACACCTCATCAGAGGGTGACCATGGGGACCCTTCTCCGTCATCAAAATCCATATCTTCAGTCAATGTCTCCTCAGTGGAGTCCATGTGTTTCCTCTTGCATGATGCTTTGCAGGATGGTTCCTCAGTGGGTGGTTCTGGGGAAGACTGCAAGGAGGGGGTCTCCTAAGGAGGACAGACCTGAGGCTTTTGTGCCCGGTGTCTGAGAGTTCAAGCTTGTGGCAGTTGCAGCACAGAGAGGAGAGAAGACTCCGACAAATCAACTTTGCCAGCGAAGGCAAGCACCCTCTCCATGATCTGGAAGGCTGGCCTGCCCAAGGAGAGATGGGAGCCTGGAACTGAGCACAAAAACTTTAGAACTGGGGTCACACCCCGCCCTGACAAGCTCACCCCCAGACCAGGAGTCTCAAGAGGACTGTGAACCGTAAGAGAGAGAGCATCCCTGGAAGGTGCCACAGAAAAAAATTGGTGTGGAGCCAGGAATGCCCTCCACAATGGCACAGCCACTGGCCTGAGAAGAGCCTAATGCCTAGTGCACCGAAGGCCACAAGGACGACTCTGGTGCCAAAGTGAGATCCACTATTGGAGTCAGAGGGAGGGAAGCTGCTGTTGGAGTAATAGGCTTCGAAACTTGAGTGGAAGTCGAAGGAGGAGTATACGTTGGGGTATGATCAAAATACGCTCACCTGAATGAGGGAACGTGGACTTCGATGGTTGAGAAAGACCTCTGGCCACAAGCAACTGGTCAACAAATCGCAACACATCCTGATCAGAAAGACTCGGCTGACCTCATGGAGAAAACTGATGGTGATTCTGGCCTTTCCAGGAAAAGACTATACTGACTGCTTGCAAATGGATCCCGTGAAGGGGAATATTTGGTCCTTGCTAATTCAAAAGGTGCAGAGCTCAGAGCCGAGGAATTCTGCATCAAAGAAAACAGTGTGGAAAAGGTCTGCACCGAAGATGCCAGTGCAGTAGTAGTTGAAGGTGTCTGCACCGTAAAGGCAAAGGTTTGCCCCGAAGGATACAGTGCCGTAGTGTAAAAATGTCTGCACCAGCAATAAGGACGGTGCCAACAAGGACTGCACCGAAGTACATGTCAGTGCCAAAAAAAGTCTGAGCCGTGCAGTACAGAAGAGTCATACTTGCAGCCGAAGGTGAATGTACCAACGTAGCCAAAGGGGACTAAACCTGTATTGACAGTGCCATTAGAGTTTGCCACAGAACTGTTGGAACCGTAGTTGCCTGCACCGGGAACTCCGGTGCCATTATTGATAAAGGAGACCAGGCTGTAGTCTGGATCATTTGAGGCAGTGCCGAGCCTGGAGCCAACAGGGTCACTGGTGGCAGTGACGGAGTAGTAATCAATTTCTCCTTCTTGTGAGTTGACTCCCTATGGTCTCCAGAGGGAGAAGAAGGGAGTGACTTCGATGAAAAGGAGGAAGAATGCATCTTGTGGGGTTTAACAGGAGGGGGTGAGACCTCCAACCCAGAAATAGCCTCAGAGAAAGGAGACTTGAGGAGACCTTTCAAAATTAACTTATTCTTCCTCTCGTTGAGAGTCCTGGTAGAAAAGTTTTTACAAATTCCACACGGAGGATCTACAGTCAAGTGGGAGACATTACGACAGTAGATACATAAGTCATGGCCATCCGAAAGCAGTAAATTACGGACGCAATCCTTGCACTGCTTGAAACCAATGGAACTTTTCTTATCCGATATAGCTGGTGTGAAGAAAAAGCACAGCAGCAAAAGAAGACTAACAACTACCCAAGAAAAGGGTAAAAAGAGAAAAGGAAGGATTACCAACGATGGTAATGGAGAATTACCACAAGGTAAGAAAAGAGAGTAATAAAGGGAAAAAGACTAAAGCGAGAGAGTCTAAAGTGGGTGATAGGGTAGAAAAATATCAGAATAAACGGTTGAGAAAAAAACATTTTGAGCAATAACAATATATAAACTGTCAAAAAATTAGACACTTAGCTAAGAGAGTGGCTTGACACAGCTGTTCAGCAACGTGGCAAACGAGATCCGAGGTAACAGGGAGCAGAGCATTCTGGGTGGGACCTTGGCTTGAGAGTTTTCGGCTGATGCAAGCTTGATATTGGCCGGCTAGGTTCCGAGGACTGAACCGATAACCCATCAGTAAGGAATGAATGAAGATTAACAAGATCAGATCCAAAAATTCACCTTGGTCTGGCCCCCATGTCTCCGACAGACAGAAGTCAACAGTAAATATTCCCAAACTAAGATACATCCAATTAAAGCTTTAGCAACCTCCTAACTAACATACCCCCTCCAAGCAGATGCCCAAGTTACACAACTGGGTTGGGTTTACAAAGGCCACGGCGGTTGTTAGCCTAGTATATACCTATGAATCTGTGAAAATATGGACACTGGTATGTTTTTTTTTTCATAACAGCATGTGTATCCATGTCAATATTTAAATATTGAGAATTTAATAAAAGTGTATATTAAAAAATACATATATTTAAATAGTGAGAATTTAATAAAGATGTTTATTAAAAGAATATATAACTGCTTTTCGCACAGAAATATAAGCAGGTTTTATTTCTATCTTAAATGCTGATTCAGTGTAGAGTCATTACAGAATTGATCTAGGCAAACTTTTCAAACTTTCAAATTGATGGGAAAAACCTGATAAGTCTTATGTTAGTATACAAACAACAACTTCAAAAATGTGCTAAGCAAACTGCAACTTTGAAGGATTTCCGATTGCTTTTCCCCCCAAAATATAATGAACCATCTCAGTCTTTTGTACTTCCTGAAGTTTCACAAGCAGCTGTTAAATTGCTGTATATGTACATGTGTGCAAATTTTTCTTTCTAACTGCCTTTCTTGTCCTTGTAGCCTATGCTACACAGGCCTACTAGTTACCTTTTCTATCACTTACTCTGCTTGCTAGAAGACCCCTAGTTCCTACACTCAGCCTCAGCTACTCAGGTTTCATAATTGCTCCATGCAGAAACAGAGGAAACATACATACTACAACAGTCACTGCTGAGATAAACAGTGCTCATATTACATAGGCAGAGTATCAATAAAGAAATTACACTGTCAGTAACTCTCTAACAGTCGACTGCTGTGTATTTCAATGACACAGACTGGCTGATGTTAATTCCGTTATGAAACCTCCCTTTGTTAACACACTAACTACTCTCTCTGCAACATGGCCTATATGAGAACTATGTATACACAGAAATAACCATAATTAACAAGAAATGAGATAATGATAGTACGACTAATTCAGACTAAGCTACTCTATTTCCATCTTGCTCACCAATAAGGTATTTGTTAAAAATGGGCACACCCTTGGTTTCATTTAAGAAGAACAAGTTTGCCATCAAGAACTGAACAGCTCCAGTTAAAGTAGCAGCCTGATCTATTCTGTTATTTTAAGTTTTGCAGACATTTTTCTATAACTTGTGAGCTTATTTTCTCTCTCTCTGCAATGCTTTTTAACAGCTGCAGCTGTATGTGACTTTCATGGCATTAAAACTCTTAATCAATGGAAATTATCTAAAAAAAAGTTGATTATTTTATTACAAGCATTCATCTCCCTCAAGAATGCTATAATGAGCATAAAACTCCCAATATGAATACACAGAAAAATTACTTATACCCTCAAGAACAGATCTGTATGGCTGGAGGAACACACTTGTTCCATTGCCTTGATTTGAAGATGCACTGCAGATTAATTAGCAGCTTGGGCACAGGTTGAGATGGGCAGGGAGATGTGGGAAGGAATGGTTTTACCGGCTAGCCCACTGTGGGAGACACTGAGGGGTTTTAGCCTGGGATAAGGGGGCATCCACTGTAAAGGGAATGATACTACAATAAAGGGGCAGAATGTTGTTAATTCTGGTATTTGAAGGGGGTCTGTAGCTAACTGATGTCACATGCAGTGATGAGTTTCTTCACTCCATTTCCTTTCCCTTCCCAAACCACCACTGGTGCTGTCTTAGAGTAGGGGACAGTAATGGGGCCACATAAGATAAAATGGTGTATCCAACTGAAGGGCATGCAAATGAGGAAAAAATAACTAGCTCTCGGTAACCATGGTGTCCATGTAAATGTTCACCAATAACTGGAGCATCTGCTTCATTTTCCTTCTGTTTACATTCAGACACAGTCAGCTAAAACTCATGAGACATCATACTATCTAAGGTATAACTTACTTTCTGTTGTAATACTGTCTGGAGGTATGCTAAATAAAACACTAGATGTTGATTGTTTTTTTTTTGTTTTGTTTTTTAAGTTTTGTTAATACTTTCCTTATCAAGGGCTCAGCTTGATTTCTCAATCATTATCGCAACTCAAACTCTTTCTTTCACTTTGATTATTCCACAACAGAGTTCAAATACTCAGAGAAGCTTCTTAAGAACATGAACTCACATTCACAAGTAATTCATCCCACCTTTCTTCATGCAGGTGCACCCATTACTTAAAAGACACTCACATCTTTAATACATCTCTCACAAAAGGAAAACAACTATAATACATCATGCAGAGTAACAAAATACCCTCCGCAATTCAAGGTCACCTCCCATCTAAGAAACAGGATTACTATCAAATTCTCAAACTTTATCCAGGAACAAAA
>NC_056737.1:1671725494-1671775494 GCF_019279795.1 Protopterus annectens
ATCCATGCAAAGCAGTTAAAAAAAACCCTGCATATGCAGCTCTAAGCTCCTTTGCCCCTGTGCTTTTTAATGGGATCATCTGCACAGGATGAAGCTATGCCACTTCGCCCTGCTCAGATTGCTAGTACATGTGAGTATTGCGCCTCTTTCAGACATCTGCTGAAGCAGTAAGCAACTATGTGCAGGGAGTTTGTGTGAGTGTGTGTGTGTGTGTGTGTGTGTGTGTGTGTGTGTGTGTGTGTGTGTGTGTGTGTGTGTGTGTGTGTGTCCCACTGTATATGCACATATGTATGTCACTGTGTCTACCTGACAGTGTTTGAGGGGTGCCTGTGTTTTTCCTTGTTGGCACTTCTACTTAACTGTGCATAGGGTTTCCACCTTTTCAAATGCCCAAATTGGGAATTTTTTTGTAGAAACATGAAATTTTGCAGGGCAAAACAAACCCACAGCCAGTGTTAAAGAAATAACTTCACATTTTTGCCAAAATAAAAGCGTATTCTTGTAGCATGAGTTGCTTGTGCCATTTCAAATTACATTTACATGTTTCAGACACAAAATAATTGTTTTATACAGCTATTAATGAAAACTCGGGAAATATTTTTTGTCCTAAAATTTCAGGACATTTTCTTTTTTTTTTAGGTATTTTCACAGGACACAACTGCCCAAACAGGGGCAGATTGCAACCCTAACTGTGCATGACAGAAGAGTGCTCAGCTGAGCAGTTGTGTAAACTACTCAGATAACTTCAGTCTTAGTCATATAAAGGAGTAATTCAAGTGCCACATATAGTTATAAATAATATGAACTCTGAGAAGCACAATGGAACAACTCTCACTCCCTGAGCAGCATGAACTGGTCTGTTGCATATATAACTATGAATACAATACTATAATCTTTACAGCATAAGTGGATTATTGAATCTCATGGGTAGGACCAGCTAACATCCTTTTGATGACTACTATGGTAAAATCAGCTCTAGCCTTGGATGCATTGCCCAATCTACAACATGTAGTGAATATGTACACTTAAGACCAGGTCACTCCTTTGAAAATATTAGCAAATGACACTGCTTCCGCCTCTGTGAATGAATAATGCAGGGACTTCTACACTTCTCGCTAAATGAGCTCTGATGGATCCTTGAAATGTTTTATGTGTGAATCACAAAAAAAAAAAAAAAAGACTGCAATCCATATGGAAGTAATTTGTCTGCCTGATGTGTTTCTCAGATTATTGTAGGAAAGGAAACAACTGTTCAAATTTTCTATGTCCCTTAATCCTTCTATTCCCACCCCAGCTGCTTGGACTAATTTTACAGTACTGACACTGTAATGCAGCATAACAGGATCATGTGTGTGTTGTCCTTTGAATGAGACATTAAACCAAAGTCCTACCGACCTGAGCTGGTGGTAGATTATGTGGCTATTAAAGATCCAATGGCACTTGCTGAAAAAAAGATTAGTGGAATTTTTCAGGGGCCCTAAGAAAATTACCCTAGTCAGTATAAATACATCCTCAGGTCTCTCCTGAAAATCAGCAGAATATCATGGATAAAGGGAAATGGTAGTAATAACACTGACTGCTGCCTGCTAGAGGGGCTGCAACAGTGATAGAAAATGGGGGGATAGACAATAATCGTAGGTTTGTGGTATTTAGAGGTTATTTGCAGGAGTAGTGACTTAAGCTGGCATGCATTTATATTTCACCTAAACTGCTATTATGGAGCGTAAGAGAATTTTGGGATGTTTTCTGCAGGGAACACTATTTATGGGTGGGGACGGATACTTGATTTGCAATAGTGAGGATGTATCTGGGGAGCTAGAAAGGAGAATATAACACATTAGGGTAGATTTCTGAAGAAATGTGAGAATGCATGGTAAGGAAAATGTGAATTCAGCAGTAGAAACTCAAACAGAATTTACAGATTCTCCCCTAAGATACAATAACTGGGATATACTGGATAGAAATTACATTTCATAGGAACATGTGTATTTAACTGAAGGCTTTTAAACACATCCAGTACTATTTCAGATCCTGCAACAATAAAAACTAAAATAAAGATGCAAGATAAATAAAGGTAAAAAAGTAAGACACTGGCACATTTCTACTTATCTGTTAAAGAGAGAAACTTGTTTAAGGAATTGATAGAGGAAATTATTCAAAAGTTACTAGGGAAGACAGAAGTGTCTTTCAAAGGGACAGCTTGCAAGTGAGACAAATGAAAATAGAGTTTAAAACATGACAAAAACAAGAGAGAAAGAGGTATGAGGAAAACAGGAATTGATTACGCTAGAAAGTTTAAAGTATTGCAAAATAACAAAACAAGAAAAGGAGCAACTGCATAGTGCTAAAGGAAACATAAATGACTATTTGGATAATATGCATCAGTTTAGAAACACACTGTTGACCAACTATTTTTATAACATCCCCAGAACACAAAACATTTAGTACAATGACTTGGGGAACAAAAAGTTGAAAGGCTGTTGCTAAATTCTGGGATCTTATAACAAAAATAAAAAAAACTGAAATTCTATACAGATATTAGATAAATATTTTATGAAAATTTGTATAAAGCAGTAGAAATCAGAAACTATGAAAAGGCACAAATAGATATATTTAAGAAAGACACAATAATTGGAAGGTGAGAAGTAGACGAGGGTCAACAATTCACAGCTAAGATAGCTATGATAAAAGATCAATCAATCAGGGAAGTCACCAGGAACAGATAACATTCCTGTGGAAATTTGGCACTGTATAGAGAAGAGACTGATAAAGATTTGAAAGGCTTTATTTAACAATATTTAAAGGGGGAATACCAGCATCTTGGAAGAAAGCTATTGTGGCTGTATTGCTCAAAAAGAGGGTTAAAAACCTTCGCACCCAGCTTCATATAGTCGCATTTCAGTTTCCAAACACACTTATAAAGTGTTTGTGTCTATACTAAGATAATGGTGAGGGTTTTGTCAAAACTGGTAAATATGGATCAAAGTGGTTTTGTGGAGGGGAGGCAAACATTTGATAAGATTAACAGAAGAAATAGGTAACATCTGATAGTGTCAGCTGGGATTTTATGCATCTGTGCTCCCTAACAGAATAGTAAGATTAATTAGGAGGATATATGAAGGTTTGGAAGCAAGAATCAAGGTGTGAGGTTTCCATTCCAACAAGCTATGTCTGAACAGAGAAACCAGGCAGGGATATCCTCTTTCCCCTTTGTTGTTTGTTTTATATTTAGAATCATTAGCAAAGAAAATCATGGGACTCACAAATTCAAGGATACAGCTGATATGGTAATCAGAAAAGTTGTTTATTCATAAATGACATTACTTTGTACTTGATAAATCCAGAAAACGACATTTTGGTGCTATGAACATTTTGAGGCACTTAAATCCTGATAAAATACTTGAAGCTAAGATAAAGCAAAGTCTATAGTGGTACACTGTGTATCTACACATGAATTGGTTCAACAGTACCCATCTTTATGGGGACAGGATAAGATGAAGTATTTAGATGTATGAATTAAAAAGGATTCTACTATGGCAGCTAAGGATCAGTGGGAAGAGAATAAACAAAAGATTATAAAAACTGAGAAGCTGGAAGCTCTTGATTATGAACATGGATAGTAAGATATAAGCAGTGACATTACCCCCTAGTCCCTCTAATTTTAGATACAGGTCAAGCATGCTTTTAAATCAATTAAATGAAAAGTTGTAGACTCTAATTACTAAAGAGTTTAAATAATTTATTTGGGAGGTGTAAAGGGCAGGGGCGAAATGTGAGATAAGTTGACTCTCCCCATAAAACAAGATGGTTTAGTATTACTGATTTGAATGGAAGGTTTAGAGTTACCCAGTTAAGGGTCATATAGTTAACACAAGCAGAAAGTTGCAAATCAAAGTAGAAAGAGATGATGATGAAATTGGGGAGGGTATTGAAATGTAAGAAGAATGTAAGATTTTGGATGCAGGTCCTTAAGGAGAACAACAACCATACAGAACATTATATTCATAAATAGGTTCATAGGTTCATAGGTTCATACTAGGCTATCTGCCCGAGGGCATTTACAAGCCTAGCCCATAGTTTTGTGGCTTACGCCACCCCTTTAGTATGGGGAACTATACCCATTATTTTGCTGTGCCTCTGTTGAGCAGTGACACTGAGGTAATCCCTGGGGTATATCTGCGATCTCCCATCCATTGGTCAAGATTTCTCTTGAACAAGGCCAGCGAGGTGCTCTGCCTCACATATACCGGGATTTTATTCCACAGCATAGGGAGTCTTTGGGTGATGAATCTATCCCTCCAGCGCGTCCTATTAATAGCCGTGTCGAGGTTTAAGTCTCCCGCCCTTGTGGCTCTGATGGATCTAGATTTTTTGAGGTGAAGCATATTCATCAAATCTGGGTTTGACATGGCCTTGTATGTTAGGCAAAGGTCACCTCTGAGCAAGCGGTAAGCGACTGAATAGAGCTGGAGTTCTTTCAGTCGGGCAGCATAGGACAGATGTTTGAGACCCTTTATCCTTTTGGTGAGGAACTTTTGTGGCCTCTCCAGCTGCTGCAAGTGTCGAGTCAGATACATTCCAAATGGGGCATTGTACTCAATCATTGGTCTGATGAGTGATGAGTATAGGGAGACTATGACCTCCCTTGATCTAGATGAGAATCCCTTCATGATAAGGTGGGCAATGTAGAAGGTCTTCCTAACTACTTTAGCTACATGGGTGTCGAATGACAGACTACTATCAACCTGGGTCCCCAGGTCCCTGATAACTTCTTCTATGCTCAGTGGATTGCCACCTATTTGGTAGCTAGGGGTAACCTTGTTTTTCCCGAAGCACAAAGTATTCTAAGAACTATGCCAACACAAGGATGGAAAAACAAATTTTACCAATATGAATGGCTGTAAGAAAGGGTATAATGAAACAGCCAGGGGGGTGGTGGAATTTACTGGAGAAAATTTAGCAAGGGAACCAAGGTAATGGAAGCAAATAATTAAAGATGGAAAGGTAATAGATTGGGATGAGGCCAATCAGAAATGTATACTATAGCTTAGAGTCTGTCTTTCCCATCATGGATTGAGTACTGGCAAACAGAAAGGGGCAAGAGAGTGCTAAGTGAAAGACAAGCTCTAGCAGAGTTTTTAATTTAGCCCAGAACAGAAGTTGTTGTTAAAAAGGGGGATAATTAGTATGCAATATAAAATACTGCATGATAACTAAAATAATCAGAGGAAATTAGAAAAGATTGGGAAGAGAGAATGCAAAGATAATATGCCAAGAACAATGGGAGGAATTCTGTATACCAAAAGGCCAGAAAGGTTGCTTGGAAGTGTATGCACAGGTATCTTACATGCCAAACATACATCAGAGAATTCATCCTCAGTTCGACAGTACTATGATGAAACGGAGAGATGTAACTGGGCATATGTTTGTAATGAGCTGGCAGATTTAAAACATTTCCTAAAGAATACTTTACTAGAAATGTTGCAAGAGCACATCATTGTAACTAAGGAAATTATTCTTTTAAATTGGTTATAGGATGTGAATTGACCAGACATAGTAAGGCCTT
Organism: Protopterus annectens; assembly: GCF_019279795.1. Taxonomy (NCBI): domain Eukaryota; kingdom Metazoa; phylum Chordata; order Ceratodontiformes; family Protopteridae; genus Protopterus; species Protopterus annectens. Next base: position 1,671,731,061 of record NC_056737.1, read on the forward strand.
ATTAAGTTTAATGCCGCTGGCTGCCAAAAATAGCAATTACTAGTAAATGGAAATCAAAATCTAAGCCAACTGTAACTGAAGTACTGAATATTTTGTTGAACAGGTTAGCCATACTGGGCAAAGCCTATTTACAGAAAGGACCTAAGGAGTACAGTTCCCATCTACAGCAAAGCTGCAATGAGTAACAGTGCAACCGGTAATGGTTCTCATGTCACATAGCAACATACAAGCATATAATTGTTATCACTTTGTCAAAATATTATCATAATTAAACATATAGTTCACAGTGCATTATTATCAATATAAACATTAATATACACACATAGTATGTTCATAGCAAGGAAGCAGTCACATCATTCATTGTAGAAATAATGGCAACACATTCACTTGGCTATCCTATCAGTCACATTCAGTTGTGTATTTTTTGTTCGAAGATTATATGTCATAGTGAGTTTCACCGCAGTGTATTCTATTGTGCAAGCTGGCACTACTTTTTAGGGTCCTCACTTTTTCCTCTGTAGTGAGACTGCAGAGTTAGTATATATAATTTTAGGGGCTGGGGGGTTTCTCCCACATCAGAAAAGGCAGGGTGCCTGTCCCCCCTGCAAATCTTTTCCTATTTTATAGCTTTTTTGGCTCACCAATTTCTAAATTAAATTTTCAGTAAATTCTAAGCTGAAAAGGGATCGGCAACTGTTCAGAGGTAAACGCATTCAAACATTATTTTCAGTGAGTGTGTGTGTGTGTGTGTGTGTGTGTGTGTGTGTGTGTGTGTGTGTGTGTATATATATATATATATATATATAATATATGTATATGTATCTATGTATATAAATAAATACACATACATACATATCTATATACAAAGATACACATATAACAATGCAACTGTTACATTCTTAACTCAGTCTTTGAAAAGGAAAATGGAATCAGCAACTTGTGCTTACTAGTAATGAATATGCTACAAAGGAATAAAATACAGGGAGCAGGTCATTAGTAAGGTATAAGAGCTGCTACTTGAACATAGTTTGTGCCTGGTACCCCAGACATATGCAACAGGAGCAAGAATCCTGGAAAGATTAAATATTAATAAGTCATAACATTTTAGAAGATGGTCAGTAAGTTTCCGGCACAAACTTTCCCCAAAACATGTAGTGGACAACTTCCAAGATGGCTGCACAGTGCTGAACAGCTTACCTCCAGCTCTCCTGTTGTGAAAAAAGAAACAGCCAGTGATATTGTCAGCTTGAGTAAAATTCAGTTACTGGCTAGTAAGCACACAGACTGGATGCCAGCAAAGATGAAACTAAGAGCCCTAAAGAAAATCAAATAGAAAAGATTAAGAGAAAACATTGACTTTGGGAAGAATCCTTCAGCTGTTCAGCAAAAAGCACGTTCCAGCTTTGGTGGAAGCTATGGCTGCTATTAATCTAGAGGAAAATTAAGTCAAATGTGCTCAGATTTGATTAAAATAAATGAAACATTGAAGATGTATATAAACCCAAATAATAAAAGACTAATAAAAATGAAATAAACTAATAAACAGTCAGAGGAGCTGATAAAACTGTAAAAATTAGAGGTTGAAATGAAGGAAAGGCTGGCTGAGTATGAGACTGCTTAAGAAGAGATGTTTAAAAAAAGAGTAGAATTAGAGGACAGAGCACATAAGGTAAATATGAGATTTTCTGCTATACCAGAGATACTAGAAGGAACAAACTGTATTAATTTTATGAAGGCACAACTAAGCAAATGGCCTGGTATTCCACAGCAGCAACTTTTAAATGAAATGGCAACCATCTGACCATTAGAAAGTAACCAAGACCTAAAAGTAAATATGCAAACCTACCAGTAGAAAGAGTTGACCCTGGCAAAATTGTGGCAAAAGGGCAAAAAGTTGGAGGAGTAAGGTGTTTGTGAGAAATGATTATTCACTGTATACCAAGCACAACAGAAACAAATTTATTCCAGTAATCAGGGAATGTCAACAGGCAGGTACAAGAATCAAGCTACTCTATCTAGCTGTCTTCATAATATTTTTTTCCTGCAGGATCAAAGTCATTTTTGATGCACAACAGGCTAAGGAGGAAATGCAACTTTGTCCAACAAAAAATGAGTCATCAAGCAGAAGGTAACTCTGCTTCTCATTCTTCTGGTAATAAAGCACTTGGAGAGACTTTGAAAGTGAAACCTTTTTCACTGTTCCAAAGAAAAAATGCTTGAGAGAAGGAGAAAAGAACAGGAGCTGACCAGAAGAATCGGGAGTTCCTTGGAACCGAACCATAATGTGGAGTTTTCAGATGGAGAGGAATAGGAAGAAAACTAGTAGCATAGAAATTAGTGAAACAATATGAGACTGTAAAGCATCAGTCACATTTGTGAAATATTACTCTATAAAAATAAGTGGAAAGAGTGGACTTTTGCTGGCATTGTTAAACTTGTGGGGAAGTGAAAAGCATTTGTCTCACTTCTTGTCATTAATGTTTGGAAAGACTCTGATGGAAGGGGAAGAAGAAGGTAAAAGGTAACTGAAATTAAAACTATTTCTGTTCTTAGCAGTATTTCTATGAAACATATTGCAATATAAACTGTATACTTCACAGTAAAGTATTTGTAGTTGATCTTGCATGTGATAAAGTTACTAAAGTAAACAGAAGCCCTTTTTCCATCTTCCTCCTCTTTCTTTCTTCTTTTTTTTTTGTCATTAAGAAATGTAGAAATTACAGTGCAAAAAGAGAAGACTAGACAGAAGCATATTTAAGTTACTATGCTGTAATCTTGAGTTTTTGAGGTGGAGTAGGGTGTAAAAGTACACAGATAATATATATGGAGCCAATAAGTTTTCTCTTTTGCAAAGGTGAATGTGTGGATTAAGACAACTTTTAAGTGGAAACAAGCAAATATGACATTAAATATAATGTAAAGTTTCCCTTTAGCAGTATATGTTTCAGCTTGTCTTTCAGGCTGCAGGAAAGGATGACACATTTCTTTTTCTCTTACATTTCCATGGAGACAAGCTGATAATAGGGCAGTAAAAGCGAGAACTCTTGTTTCTTCAAGGCTAAAAGTTAATGATTTCTGAAAGCATGCAAATTGTTTTCACATCAGGGATAAGGTTAAAAAGAACAGACAACACTTAGTGCAAGTAGAATCGCAGGCAGTAGCATGCATTTTAGCATGGATAAGCTAATTTCAGGTCTATTAAGGCCTGTGTTAGCAGCTGTCTGGCATAAGTATTCCTGTTAGGAGGGTTAAATGTCATAATTTTAAGATGTGTGTTTTTATTAAGTTAACAGGTTATGTGTGTTAGTTTTTTGTTAGAAGGTATTTATTAAAACAAAGTCTTGTAAAATGCAAGACATTATGGGTGCATGCATCACAAAAGCTGGAAACAGACATTTAAAAAGCCGCCATATATAATCAGTGGGAATAATGACTTCTTACCACAATGATGACACTTTCCATATTATCTTGGAATGTGAACAGTCTCATTGGTATAGACAAAAATGAAAGCATACGTAATTATATTAAGAAATGCAGAATGCAAATAGTAATGATATAGGAGACACATTTGGAAAGAACTAAGCATGTGAATTTGATAAAGAAAAGATTTCAGTATGGATATTCTGTAAAATATCAGGGACAAAAGAAAAGAGGAGTACTTGTATTAGTTGCTAGAGAAAAAACAGTACTGCTAGAAGAGTGAAAAAAAAACATAAAATGACAGATTTGTGGTAGTAGGGGGCTACTGGCAAGGGATGAGAATTATGCTGGCGTGTATGTACATTCTACCTAAAACTGCTATTATGGAGTTAAACATTTTTGGAAGAAATAATCAGCTTTCAGCAGGGAATATTACTTAAGTGTGGACTAGAATTTGTTTTGCAACAGTGAGGATGTATCAGGGTGCATAGAAGAGGAAATGTAACAAAAGAGGGAAGATTTCTGAAAAATTTATGAAAAATATTTGGTATGAAAAACATGAATTCAGTAATAGGAACAAGGAGAGAATTTACATATTATTCCTCAAGGTACAATAACTGGGACAAACTAGACAGAAATTATACTTCACAGGAAAGTGAGCATTTAACTGAGAACTGTGATACATATCCAATAACGATTTCATATCATGTGCCAATAATTACTAAGACAAAAATGCAGGGTAATGAAGTAAACCTGAGACAATGGTGCTTCCCCACCTACCTGCTAAAAAGAAAGGAATTTAAAGAATGAGTAGTGGAAATTATCTAGGAGTTACAAGGGAAGATATAAAGTACTCCAAAAGTTACAGGGGGTCTATATTAGAATATCGAAATTTCACAATTTAGTATGTTCTAATATCGACCCCTATTCAGCGAATGCTGAAAATAGCAAAATGACAGAAAAACAATTTTTTTCTAGGGAAAGAATGTGGTTGTCCGTTTCTGTCATTTTGCTATTTTCAGCGCTGTGGTGGAAAGTTATGGGTCGGGTTCAGGTAAGTGTGCAATTGGGGGTGGGTTAGGTGAGTTAGGGTTAGGGCACGGGTTAGATATGTGTGCGATTGTGTGGACGTGAGGGTTAGGGCGGGTTAGGGCATGGGTGAGGTGAGTGTGCAACAGTGATGGACCTTAGGGTTAGGGTTTGGGTTAAGGTAAGTGGATAGTTAGTGGTGTTTGCACAGTTTAGTGTAGGGTTTGCTGTAAGATTTTAGGTGTATGTGTGTGTATTGCTGTTTGGTTGGTGTGCTTGTGTTATGTGTATGTGTTTCAGAACAGCAATTTTTTTCCCTAGGAAGAAATTTGCTGTTCTGCATGTTCAATGTTGTCAGGGTTCGCTGAATAGGGGTTGATATTATAACATTCGAAATTGTGAAATTTAGATGTTCTAATATAGACCCAAGTTACAGGTAATGAGTGGGATAAAATGACAATGGAGTTTAAAACTAGAGTAGAAATAAAAGAAAAATATCTGGCTAAGAAGTAATAAAGAGTTATTTAGAGGGGCTGGCAAAGTAATGGGTATCTCACAGGACAAGAAGGGGCATAATTGCAGAGTGCAGAGAGACAATATGGGGGTACCTGGATAATATGCATGAGTTTAGAATGATTGTTGTTAAGCAACTGTTTTGTGATAACTCCACAGAGCAAAAACATTTGGCATAACAACTTAGGCAACAGAAATTAAAAAGGTTTGTTGCCAAATTTAGGCAGCCTATAACCAGAGATCCTGCAGAGGTATTAGAGATGTTTCAGAGGTTTTATGAACATTTGTATCAAGCAGAGAAGTGAGGAAATTAACAAAAGCACAAATAGAAATGGATACGAGATAATCTGCAGGAAAGTCTCCAAGAATAGATGTTGTAACACCTTCCTTCTAAACTACCCCTCATTTAAACTGCAAAGGAACTCTCCCTTTAACTTGTTTGTAGAGTTAGACCCCAACTGTTTACTCTCAGTCAGTTGCACTCTGCAGAGATCTGTGGACTGCACAGCCCCACCCCAAAGACTACAGCAGAATAAATACAGCATCCAGCCCTGCAAAAGAAAAGTCTGTATACTTTTGTTCAATGTAAGGGGAATTTAATTGTTCATTCTGTCATTCTCGTCATGCTCTGTTGAAAAATGGTACCAAGTTTAATGTCTTTTCTCTCCTTGGCCAGTACTTACTGGTCTGCTTTTTGGCTGTTTTAACTAGAACCAAAATATCCTCCACTACACCTTAAATCTATCCCTGCCCCTTCCCTCTCTAATTAATGAGCTATTCCCTACTCTTGCCGGCAGCCTCCACTTTCTTAATTGCTCTGTCCAGCTACTGCTTTTATGAATCTCCCTCTTTGCCTGTATAGCTAAGTACTGCGTTGTTTCCTTCTTCCTTTTGCCATGTCTGGAAGTTTTCAGTAACTAATGAACAAACAACTTCTTCTTTGAGCATTAAATATGGTTAGCTTTAAAACTAGTTAGGAAAAAGAAAGTTTGGAAAAATGAGAAAATAACTTTTACTTAAATATCTTAGCCCACTGCCTATTTCACATACCTTTGTAGTTCACATACTCATAACACACTTAAATCTCTTCTTTCACCTCAATACTTCAATAAAATTTTATTGTCCATTTCAAAATAACTTTCAGGCTTACAAATATATATTTTTTACCCATATCAGCTGTACCACCTTCTCAGCCTGCTACACTCAAGCTCACTCCACTCCCCTACCCTACCCCATATTCCCATCCACTCCCACTTCATCTAAAGTTATGCCATTCTGCCCCCCACCCAACAAAACAACCAACCAAATTCACTGAGATATCCAACTGGCCTAACTCCTCAACTTGCAAACTCATATCACAGGCCCACCTAACTCACTTCTTCCAATCTATTCCAACAAAAACAGCATATAACTTCCATCCAGCTAACTGTATCTTCCCCTAACTTATGTCTCATATGCTACTCTTCCAGACTACTCTCACAATTAAAGCAGACTCACTATTGCCATATTCTACCACATTTCTCTTCCCCTTCTCTATTTTCCCTGACTCTATACTCCCAGTCAAACACCCATCAACTACAATACTGCACACAGTCTCTACCCATTAGGAACACATAACCTCTTCAGATACTGCTACATCAAAGAGAACCATCAGACCCATATATCCATATCAGGCCTAGGAAGATGCATATAAAATTATACAACTTCTCTCACCACACTTTCACTCTCCAACTCTGTGGAGACATCCACCCAAACCCTGCACTATCCCTTCAAACCAACCAAACCCCATTTAATTCATCAGCTCCCAGCATTACCAACACATAGCCCACTATTAATACACATAAACCTCAAAAGCATCAAGAACATAATTCCAGATCTCCAAGCATGTATTGCAGCACACAACCCAGACATTGTAATCATTACTGAAACCTGACTAAAACCAAACACTAAAGATGAAGAAATTCTTCCCAAGGATACAATAAAATAAATTATAAAGTACAAAATCTGGAGTTGTTGGAACATTTTTAAAAATACACTAAACATCAACAGATACCCCAAGTCACCCCAACTATCCCAATATAGAAACACTTGTTATCCTCAAACACCTGAACAAGCACAAAACTATTTGTATTGTTGTCAAATATATTCCTCCAGGCAACAATATTCCCAATCTTGAAGACATCCTTTAAAGGTTTTCCAGTAATTTTATTTATTTATTTAAAATTTGTTTACTGGGAAAGTCCAACTTGAAACAAAGCCAATTTTCAGTGGAGACCCCAGGAGAAATGTTCCAGACACACGTCTTTGACACGTGGGAGGAAACAGGAGCACCTGGAAGAAACAGACACAAACACAGGGAGGACATCCAGGCTCCACAAACAAGACACTCCAGCTGAGACTCGAACTAGAGAATCTCTTGCAGTGAGGTGACAATGCTACCACTGCACAGTTATAATTTTAATAAAGAAACTATTACACTTGGGGATGTGAATATAGACTATTTACTTGTAAACACTAACTCTCCAACCCTCTTTATTAACCTATTCAATTTCACTCAAGTAATCACCTCACTCACTAGAATCAGCAAACACAGTAACAGGCACTCACTACTGGACTGGATCCTTACCACCTCACCCTAAATCACAAAAACGTTTGGCTGTCTCCCAGACAAAATCAGAGACGATCTCCCTACATTTACTACAAGACAAACTAATCACACCCTCAAACATACAGTATTAAAACAATTATGTAGACCCTCTTCTTTTAACAGACACCTTTACAAACTACCTTTCTCAATACCAAGTAAAAATAAACTTTATTATCATTTAGAACTACACATGTAGCTGGGTCTATATTACATCATCGAACGTTTAAAAAAGCGAACAATGATTAATCGACCCCATGTAAGCGAAAGCTTACAATGTCGAAACCTCAGAACAGTGATTTTTTTTTCCCAAGGGAAAAAAATCGCTGTTCCAAAAAATAACATAAAGTGGGGGGCTTTGCTCTCCACACACCCCCGACGTGGGGGGCTGTGCCCCCCCACACCCTACTTAAATAGAGCAACTCCGTGATCACACTACAGTGCCGAAAACGGCAAAGTAACGGAAGCGGCCAAGCGAATTCTTTCCCAGGGATGGAATTCACTTAAAAGCCACTTCGCTATTTTGCCTTTTCATTCTTTTACGTTTGATCAAGACACATTCGGCAGAATGCTTCTTCAATCACATAATAGGAACCCGTGTAGCCTAAAAGAAATTCGTGCATCAACTCAATTCTTGTGATTACAAAGGAAAGTGAAACAACACATACAAGTAGAGGAATAAACATAACTAACAAATACAATACTACTCCCAATAAACAAGAGAAAGAGCGGAGGCATTTATCACCCTCATATACAAAAAGAATACCCTCCCCTGATTTAAATTAACAACCCTATTTAAATTAATACAAAATACACTACAGATTGAAATGGCTAAGTTATTTGTCTAATACTGCACTTGCGTGAGTTAAACAATACTGACTATGGACATTATAAATAAATACTGGACTTACTTGGAATATATGTAAGAATATACTGCACAAATAAAGAAAAATTGACTTACTATGTGTCCAGACCCCTGGGACTAGTGCCCGAGTTCAGAAGTTAATCACTATAGGGTAGAAACTGTTACTGAAGCTTGTCATGCAGCGGATGCTGCAATATCTGGAATACAACTGGAATATCCTAAAAATTAACTCCAAAAGATGCTGTTACCCATATTAATAACATTTCTTACCATACTAAATGAGTTAGCTCTCATAAGAGAAAAACGAACAAAACAACCCTGCTCCATGGCTCAAAGAAACCAAACCGTTAATGCCAAACAGAGGCAAAGCCTGGAAGACATGGTATAAAGATATAACAGAACAAAAGTGGAAAGTTTACTATACCATTTCACAAATGTGGATCAGCCACAGACCTCTCAAACTACCACCCCATTGCAATTCTCTTCCCTCTGTCCAAAATGTGAAAAAAGTGCATACACTCCCATCTCCTAACCTATCTCATAAACAACAAACTACTCTCCCCCACACAACAAGGAATTTGATCACACCACAACACAACAGCACTGCTTAGTTTCTCAGAAACTATAAATAACAGAAAAAAGAAGTTAGGTACTCACAATAACGTTCCATGTGGGTTGTTCATCTCACCTTTATTCTTACTGATGGGTTCGGAGCCAATCCTCAGCTCCGACTCGGCCAAATGCAAAAGCTCAAGGTCATCAACTAGCTTGTGGCCTACTCCCTATCCCATGATGCACTAGTGCTTCCCTCAGATCTTGTTTGCTGCCAATAAAGGTGTAAACCAACTCCTAATATAACAATAGCATAGAAAAACACTAGATAAAGGTCAAATACAGTCATAACAAGCCTCAATACTCAGTCTTCAAGAAGCCTGGTGGGGGTTGGAGGGTGGGACATAATGAAAGTGAGGTGAACAACTCACATGGAACATTATGGTGAGCACATAACTTCTTTATGTGAAGTTATCCTATCTCACCTTCATTCTTACTGATGGGTTAGCGTCCAAAGCACTATAGTTCGCTCATGGGAGTATATTCTTCAGGACAGTGGAACCAAAGTAAGCCAGGTCCCTGGAGGCTCTATCCACTTTATAAGTGATAAAGGTAAGAGGCCTTGACCAAGGAGCTGCTGCACAAATGGTATCTATTGGTAATTTGGCAGAAAAGGCTGAGGAAGTGGATACAGCTCTAGTTGACTGGGCCTTTATCTTGTCTTCTAATGGTAAATTCACTGAACTTTAAGTAATGCAAATACAGTCTGATAATCATTTTGATAAAGTGGTTTTAATAACAGGAGCACCCTTCTTGGAGTCTGAGAATGAAACAAAGAGTCTATCCATTTTCCTGAAATCCTCGGTCCTGTCCAAATAGAAGCATAGCTGTCTGTTAACATCAAGCTTGTGCAGCATACACTCTGCCTTATTGACATACTTGGGGAAGAATACAGGCAATTCTACAGACTGACTGAGATTTGTTTCTGAATATACCTTCGGTAAAAATGAGGGATTTATCCAGAGAGAAACTCTATCATTATGAAATATCATGTAATGGGGTTTTATGGACAAGGCCTGTAACTCTGAAATCCTCCGAGCAGAAGTAATGGTACTAGAAAGATGGGTTTCCATGTAATATACTTTAGGTCACATGAACAGGCTGGTTCAAAGGGTGGTAGAATTACTCGTTCTAGAACAAAATTTAGATTCCATGGAGAAAAAGGAGATTTGATGGGTGGTCTTAAATGTATAATGCCTTTGAGAAATGCCTTCAAGAGTCTATGAGACATATTAGATCCTTCCTCACAAAGATGGAAGTTGGAGATTGCAGCCAATTGAACTTGAATAGTTGCAGAAGATGCTCCCTCATTGAATAGCTTTGTCAAAAAATTCCAAAATAGAAGCTATTGGAGCTAAATAAGGATCAATATGATTTTGTAATGCCCATATTGAAAATCTTTTCCATTTGCTGAGATATAGCTTTCTAGTGGATGATTTCTGACAGGATGCCAAAATATGCTGCGCAGCAGTTGAAAGATTCTGAAGCCTGGCTATGTTTGGAATTGGAGCACCCAAGCTGTCAATTTGAGGGATCGAAGGGACAGGTGAAGAGCCCCCGATGAGTGAATCAGGAGGTCTGGAACTGGGTCCAGGATCCAAGGTTCTTCCAAAAGATGAGGCCAAAGAAAGAGGAACCAAATCTGGCGAGGCCAATAGGGGGCTATCAAAATTACGGTCCTTCCCAGAGGACTGGCTTTCTGTAAAACTTTGGATATCAGAGGTAATGGTGGAAAAGCATAAAAAAGACCTGAGGGCCAATCGTGTACAAGTGCATCCCTTGGGGCATCCCCCGGTGGGGGGATTAGGTGAAAGTAGCTGCTGCATTTCGTGTTTGTGGTTGTGGCAAACAGATTGCAGCAAGGCTGCCCCCACATGCGGAATATGTCTTCCGCCACTTCTTTCTTTAGGGACCACTCATGAGCCAATAGAATTGCTCTGCTCAGCTTGTCTGCTATCACGCTGGACTTCCCCGGGATGTGCATTGCTATCAGAAAGAGCTGGCTGGAGTTCCCCCATCGCCATTCTCTCAAGGCTTCTCGATATAGGGGGTAAGATTTAGTTCCTCCTTGTTTATGTACCAGACTACTGACATGTTGTCTGACTGGACTGCAATGGTCCCCAGAGGAAGAGAGTCTTGAAAGGACTGCAATGCTAGAAGTATCGCTCTCATCACTAGGACACTATATGCAGGTGAGTCTCGTGTTCTTTCCATGTGCCTTGAGCTGTTCTTCCCTGATAATGCCCCCCCCACCCTATCAGGGAAGCGTCCGTGGTCACTATGGCAATTGGGCTGGGTAGAACAAAGGGACATCCTATTGTTACACAATGCTATGTCAGCCACCACTGAAGAGCCTTCTTGCATGGAATTCATGATTATAATCTGATGCGACATTGGGAGTTCCTGAAAGGACCACTGCATGAAAAGGATCCATTGCAGTATCCGCGTATGCATCCGACCCAGTGGAATTGCAATGATTGCTGCCACCACTGTACCCAGCAATTTGAGAACCACTGAGGCTTTTTCTTTCAAGAGAAGGGCTAGAACCTGTTGCCGGAGAGCAACAACCCTTTCTGACAGAAGTTTTAAGGTCACTGTGGTGGTGCCCAGATCTGCTCCTATAAAAACGGTATGCTGCGATGGCAATAAGACAGATTTTTCTAAATTTATGGTAATCCCCAACTGACAGCATAGATTCATAGTAGTGTCCCTTGCTTGAATGAGCTGATGACTGGTGGTGGTGGTCAGGAGCCAGTCGTCTAAGTATGGAAACACCTGGAATCCCAAATGTCTCAGGTGAGCTGTGACTACTGCCATGCATTTGGTGAACACTCTGGAGGGTGTTGTGAGACCAAAGGGCAGTACTCTAAATTGTTAGTAAATGGCCCTCAGCCGAAAGCGCAGGTGATCTCTGGATGTTCTGTCCATTTTTATGTGGTAGTATGCATCCTAGAGATCTATCGAACACATCCAATTGTCTTTTCCTAGAAAAGGAAGTATCGACTGCAGTGTAACCATCTGGAACTTTGTCTTCTTCACAGATTTGTTTTAATCTGCTGAGATCCAAATTGGGCCTCCAGTCCCCTGTTTTCTTTGGAACTAAAGAGAACCTTGAGTAAGTTCCAGATCCTGTCTGGTCTGCGGGGACCGCTGGAATACTCTTTTTGCAGCAACCTTTGAATTTCTATATTTGCTTGCTCCCTGTGACTGGGTGGAACGTCTGGGATTTTTCTTACTGAGGGAGGTAGGGTGGAAAAGGGAACAGAGTAACTACTGGATATGATGCTTTGTGCCCAGCTGTCTTTTGTTATTTTTAGCCAGGAGTCTGGGTACAAAGATAAGCATCCCTGACTGCCTCCAGAGATGCACAGGCGGGACTCCTCTCAGGAGTGCTGATAGGGCTTTCCAAAGAACTGATCTCAGTCACCTTGGTTCTGCGGATCCCCCTCTGCCACGTGGATGGCGTCTTCCATTATTGCCCCCTCCTCTGCCTCTGGAGGGAGGTTCACCATGTGTCCTGAAAAGCTCCTTTAGTTTTATGGAACCACATCTTTCCTCCTTTCTGACCTTTGCGGTAAGGTCTGGTAGGTGTGGAAAAATGGACTTCGACAGCAAACAGAGTCTTTCTGTCTTCTTCACACCTGGTAAGAGTCTCTTTCACTTTGGGTCCAAAAAGGGATGAGCCATCAAAAGGGGTGTTGATAAAGGATGACTTAAAGGGCTCTGTAAAACAACACAAGCACATCCAGGAATGTCTCCTAACAGCAACTCCTGTACATACTGCTTTGTTCGTTCCATCAGTTGCATACAAAAGCAGACGCATGGACGAGTTTGTTAGGGAATTGAGAGTGGAGAGCTGTGAGGCTATTTTATCTGAGACCACCACAGCTACTGAACCCTGTAGAGCATCTCCAAGCTCTTTTATGAGATCTCTTTGCAATCTAGTGAAATGTGTAAGATAATTCAGCGACCTAAGAGCAAAAGTCGCTGAAGTAAACATGCTCTTTCCATACCTGTCCATGACTCTCAAATCTTTATTCGGTGGATGGACTGATGTCGAAGTTTTGGATAACTCCTTCTTGGTGGCCGCCACCATTACCATGGCATCAACAGGGACTCCCTTGGTGAGAAAAACATTGTCCTGTGGTGAAGTAATAAACTTATAAGGTCTCCTAGGAACAAGTCCCACTGTATCTGGAGACTCCTACGCCTTTCGACAAACTACGTCCATGAGTTCCTCGAAAGGCAGAGACAACTAAGAGGAGGGCTGAGACCCGAAAGCCTTCAGGTAGACCAATTCGTCATCAGTAGGCTTGACGGGCTGCCAATCACCCCTCTGTTTTAGAATCTCTATGATATCTGTGAAGGAGACATCTCCTGAGGATGACCATGGGGAACCTTCTGAATCATCCAAGTCAGTGTCTGAAGTGACGGATTACTGAGGGAAGTCCAGATGCCTCCTCTTGCATAGCCTTTTCCTAGGAACCTCCACAATGGGAGCTTCTGGTGAAGTCTCAGAAGACCAGGGCTCACCCAATGGGGTGTCTTGAGGCTCTGGGTCTCTACACTTCTGTGGAATCTGTGATGCTGAAGACGACACCGGTGCTTTAGTTGAAGAAGCTACTGGTACTGATGAAGTGGTTGTCTGTGGGGACAATACTCTCCTCATGGCATCGAAGGTCCCACGGCCCCGATGCAAAGTAACTCTTGGATCCAAAGAAACAGTGGATTCCCTTCGGCACCAAGATGGTGGGCTCTGACCCAGAGGTAGACACCAAAATCACCTGCGCCGAAGAACTGAGAGGCAAAGTCGGACCCAAAAAAAATTGGTTCGATTATCGTCCCCGGACCTGACCGGCAAGTGTCGGCCCCTAGACTCCTCTGTCGGCACAGAAGTAGTCTGAGAAGTCAGAACCAAAAGTCCTGGAGTAGGTCTCAGCACCAACAGCTCCGCTATCATCAGTTCCGAGCATTCCGGCTCCAAATCTTGAGTCAGACTGGAGGAGGAACAGATGTAGAGAAGGGGGGGTGGTCATTCTGAAGCCCGAAGGGTCTGTCCCGACAAAAGTTTGGTTAATGCCGGTGTCTGCAGCAGCTTCTGCACCACACGATCCACGTCCATGTCAGATAAGCTTCTTGAGGACCGAGATGATGGGGCCAAAGAAGCTATTTATTATAGAACTGGAGACTTCAAAATGGGAGTAACTGATTCCAGTACAGGGGACTGGCTCCTCATTGAGACAACCGTCGGCTCTGAGGTCAGTGGCTCCGAGGTTGAAGGCTTGTCTGATTTCGACTTCCTAGATGAGGAAGATCTTTCCAGCTCCGAGGATCCATTAGTCGAAGATCTCTTTGAAGATTGTGAAGTTTTTGATTGGCCGGTTTGCCTTTGATCTACTGACTCTTGAAAGGACGACTTAATCAAACCTCTAACAATGAGCTTGTTCTTCCTTTCTTGTAAGACCCGGGAACTAAAGGAGTGGCAGATGGAACATGTCTCCTGTACATGTAATGCACCTAACAATACACACAATCTGTATGCCCATCAGTAATGGATATTTTCTGTCCACATTTAGGGCATTTCTTAAACCCTGAAGGCTAGGACTGTTTAGCCTCCCTGTCTTTGTCTTGAGACATCTTGAAGAAAAAACAACAACGTTTTTCACACCCAAACACAAGAAAAAAAAAAGCTGATTTACTGATGAGGGGGACAGAGGGGTGAAGTTTTTGCTGAATCTCTCAGCCAACAAGTTTGCTATATCTACAGTATTTATATATGTGGTATCCTTGACCACCAGTTCTGAACAGATCTGGGTGCTTCCTTTGAGGTTGCAGACATATGTGAAGAAGGACTAAGGATTATCTCTAGTAGATGTGGCCAATTTGGACTTTAAGTTTGCTTTGGAGGATTTCACTAGTGCTCTTATTTGCTTGTTCAGGCTAAGAAAACATAGCTTACAATTGGGCACATGCGCCTTCTTGGTCTTGGACAGCAATTTTTTCCTTTTGTTATAGAGTTTATTTATTGCAGATGTCCAACATTTTCTGTTTGTATCGAGGCATCATTCCGGGTGATGGCACAATGCTGCTTAAGGCTAGGGCCATACCTACCTGGGGACACATAATGAGCGAGCTCAATCATGTCTCTCTTTCTATAGTCCAGAGAGGTACGTCTCAAGTCATTTACACCAACATGGACTATGACACAGTCATAACAGTACCTGTCATTGAGAGACTTGAGTGCATATGTGATATGGCAGATTCTGGCACCTGACAGACAACTAACCGTGACTTTCTCCTTATCCAGCCAGGTGAAAGGCACATCTGTGTGTCTCACATTGGAGTCTCTTATGGGTCTATATTATATGAACGAAAGTTCATATAAGCGAACGCTCTAATGAGCGAAACTCCTGGACATCGAGGTGCGTGTTGTGGGATCAGAGTACAGTGAAGACTGGAGTTTTTGCCCTTTCCTCACTGTAGTGTGATCTCAGAGTTGGAATATATATTTAGCAGGGGGTGTGGGAGACGCAGCTCCCCACAATATTGTTTTCGAGGCTCGGGAATTGTGCTCATTTAGTGTTCGCTTATATGAACTTTCGTACATATAATATAGACCCATCTGCTATGACTAATATGTTGGGTTTATGGTGAAGCCTTAATGGCTGTGAGACACAGGTGCGTGGACTATGCATGGTATGTGGTGTGGAGGGTTGGGGAAATTGCATGTGTTTCTGCCTTGGAGGTATCCTTTGTTTGGGTATGTTTATGTGGAGGACCTCCGCATATGTGGGTGTGTGTTGTGCAGGTGTGGGTGGTGTTTGAGGCGTAGTGATTGTGTTGACAACCTTTTCAGTGCCAGACATACTGGCCTGAGGGGGAGAGTGCATGGACTCTAGGCTCCTAATGTAATTGTACGTTAATACATGTGACTGATTCACTATCCTCCTTTAAACATAACTTAGATGGCTGGATATTCACAAATTTATTCTGGGACTGGCTGCTACGGCCGTCATAGAGAAAGAGGTATGGCCTGATGGAAGGTACTGACAAAGAATAAATTATGTAACAAGACTCAATGGCATCAACACATCTGTGAAATCCATGAATCTGTACTCTAAAGGGTCTGTAGCTTGCTTGCATTGTTTTAAGAAAACATTTTCCTCAGAAGTAGTATTTTAAAACAAACCAATAGGATAAAAAAATATGTAAACCCAGAATCCTGAGGTAAACTGTTCTTATATTTACACAGCATGACATATGTTTCTTAAAATGATCTCCAACAGTTTGTTCTTAAAAGAAAGAAAAAACAACTTTCAGAATGTAGGATTTAGTGATGCCCCAGTAACTGTATTCCTTGGGCTGTTTATAAAGTTCACGCTGACCACACTTTGTTTAGTATGATGACAAAAAATATGTATCTCATTTTAGAATTAGATTGTGGAAAAGATGGGTTTATATCACCACACCAAAACCACACTTACGTGAATCCATAAATACCAACACAAACAGCGACCCATGAAAACACTGAACGTCCTGAAGAGCAAAATTCGAAATATCACAATGCCATAATTGGCCAACTCCACCGCCCGCTACGTACTACCTACCCAAACAAAAAAATAATCCACACTTCCCCATATCTACACTTCACCCATATATCCCATATCCTAATCAAATATGCATTACACACAAATGTATCTAAATATAAACAAACAACACCAAGTATGGGAAAAGTGTAATTTATGTATCGATTCAGCTACACAACTATATTACTCACTTAACTTAACCCTACTTCTAACCCTAAAGTGTAGGATGAATGTATTAGTATATATGTACTTACCTTAACCCGCACCCTAATCCTAAGGTCAGTTACTATTGCACATTTACGTTAGGGAGCTATACCGGATACGGGACAACTATGACAATTCGATATTTTAAATTTCATGCTTCAGGATGTTTGGTGTTCTCGCGGTTCGCTGTTTATGTGTTGGCATTTAGGGATTCACGTAAGTGAGATTTCAGTGTTCTAATATAGACCCGAATAGATGTATGCAGGTCTACTACTACTGAATAATAGTCTATTTACTGATAGAGCTTGGGACATCCCTCATCTGGGCCAGTAATCAAGGAGCCTCAATCCTCACCACTGACACTGGTGGGGAACATTCACTTGGAACAAAGATAGATACACACAGTATTTTCAGATGCAAGAAGCAGACTCCAGACCTGGGGGCTGGGTTTCTCTCCAGGCCAAAAATAAGACTTTTTGTTCCTCTTCCAAGTAGCTGACACACAGATCTGAGATTTTATTTTCACACAAACACACACACACCTGGGAAAGGTTGGCACAGATTTACCAACTGTGCCACCTTCACCCAGACTATAAGGTAGATTTACTGCCTCCAGGCAGCTACATTTCCTATCAGGGTGCCCAATTACGCTTAGTAAAATTAATACTTATACAAATAGTAGTACTAACCAAGTGGCATGACTTTCAGGAGCATGAAGCCACAGTGTCACAAAATAAATGCAATTACTCTCAAATGTTTATTTTCAAAAAGACCAGCCACAATGAAAGGTTTACATATATTTAATAATAAATAATAAAATCAAAAACATGAAATACTGAATATCTATTTACAATAAACACCAAAGTTTCATTTCACAGGAAATATAAAAAAATAACACAGATGGAAAGACTCAGACTGATACAGAAAACAGTATTTAACTAACCTCACTATATATTTTCTAACTAATTAAAATTAGCTTTCCCTAGTTAACTTGCTTACAAAAGCAAGGCAAGATGATGTGGGTGAGTGGTCTTTGTTGTCAGATTCCCAAAAACAGAGTGCTGAATGTCACTATCACATCTCTTACTAATTTCAGTGCTGGCTATATGTGGTTCCCACACTACCCCTCCCTGAATGGAAGCTGAACCAGGATCTAGCACAGATGTGTCACAATACCCACCTAGGATTTTGCTAATGCTTCTTCCAGCATCTGGAGACTGTAAAACAATTCCATCTCTTTCATCCTTCCTGGAGAGCCTAACCAGCCATTCTCTGGCACCCCAAAGTAGCAATTAGTACACCACTAAGGACAATAAGAGCCCAGGCCTTTTCCAGGCATTACTTCTCTGGCTGCATTCAGGCACGTGAGATAAAATCTTTATGGCCTAAGCCAAGTCATTTAATTTCTGGCTATTTTTCTTATGGTAAACTGAGCTGAGCTTAACCCATTCTCTTCCAGCATCTTCTGTTAACATATATTTACATTTCCTCAGTTACAACAGTACAGTCTGATATAAATGCATATTTCTTTTCTGTCCAGCAGAGCCCATTGTTGATACATTTTTTTTAACACAGACAGCTTTACAAATACATTTTAACATATGCATCTCTACAAATCAGTTTTATATACAAACTGACATAAAATTCTTTACAAAACTCCAGTTAGCTATGGTGGCATATGCTACGCATGCACTGTCAGTCATTACGCATGGGTATCGGTTCCAAGCTCGGAACAAAGCCGGTCATTTTCCAAGCTCACGTCAGCTTCAAACTTTCGAGCTAAACTCTTACCCACAAACCCTCTCTCCCTGTTACCTCAGACTGAGTTTGCAAGTTAAAGAAGGTAGAGGCTACCTCTGGTCAAATAACCTAAGAGAACCGGATGGTGAGATCCACTAGAAACCACAGGAGGGGGAAGGAGGGAGGGTCATAATGACTGAACAAGGATCAACCATACAGATGGAACATTACGGTAAATCATAACTTCTTTATCTGATATTGTTAATCCTCGTTCATTCCTTACGCATGGGACAGAGTCCTCAGCTACCTCTATTCCTGGGAGGCTCTCATGGAAGGACATTCCTGAGCACCATAGAACCAAAAGATGCTCTTCCCCTGGAGGCCAAATCCAATTTGTAATGATTGATGAAGGTATGAGGTATAGCCCAAGTTGCAGCTGCACAGATGTCATGAAAGAAGCTTTGGCATGGAAGGCAGCAGAAGTTGCCACCGACCTTGTTGAATGAGCTTTCATGGTAGTAGGCAACAAGATATTACGTTGTGTGTAAATAAAGGTCACACAGTCCTTCAACCATCTAGCAACAGCAGATCCTAATCTAGGTCCAGAAAAGGTCAAAAATAACTGGTCAGATTTACGAAAAGGTTTAGTTCTGTTAAAGTAAAAACGGATTTGCTTGTGTATATATAGGGTATGTAGGCAATACTCTCCTCTGTTTGAATGATAGGGAAATAAAACTGGCAATTCAATGGCTTGATTAATGGACATTTCAGAGATCACTTTAGGCAGAAATGATGGATTAGTTCTCAGAGACACTCTATCTCTATGAAAAATCAAGTACGGACTCTTGATACATAAAGCCTGAAGTTCAGAAATACATCTGGCAGAAGCAATAGTGACCAAAAACAAGGTTTTCCATGACAAATACTTGAGGTCGCAGGAAGAGGCTGGTTCAAAAGGTGCCATTGTCAGAGCTTGTAGAACTAAAGATAAATCCCATGGTTGAATAGGTTCTCTAAAAGGTGGCTTCAGATGATTCACACCTTTTATGAAGGTCTTGCGCAATTTATGGGACATAAGACAGGAATCTTGGACACCCTCATGAAAATTAGAAATTGCAGCCAAAAGAACTCTAATGGTAGAGGCCGACAGACCCGAATGAAACAGGTTGGCCAGATAGTCTAGTATTAACGACACTGGTGCTGAAAAGGGGTCTACTTGTTTATCTTTAAGCCACCAGGTAAATCTTTTCCACTTGCTCAGATAAGTAATTCTAGTGGAAGACTTATGAGAAGCAATGAGAATATCATGTACTGGTAAAGAAAGATCATTCTGCCTGGCAATCAGGGGAATTGGAGTAGCCAAGCTGTTAGCTTCAGGCTGTTCAGGTTGGGATGAATCAGGTTCTGTGGGTGTGAGATAAACTCTGGGGTTGGATGGAGAATCCACGGTCGATCTAGTAGGTGAGGCCAAAGGAAGGGGAACCAAATCTGTCGAGGCCAATATGGTGCTATGAGGATCACCTTGCTCTTCAACTGCTGAGCTTTCTTCAGAATATGGGGAATGAGGGGAAAGGGTGGAAATGCGTAAAGAAGCCCGAGGGCCAATCGTGGACTACAGCGTCCCTGAGTGACTGTTCCGGAGGGGGAAATCAGGACGAAGTAGTTTCTGCATTTGTACTTGGTTAGGTTTGCAAAGAGGTTGCAGTAAGGATGGCCCCAGCAGTGGAAGATCTCTGCCGCTATCAAGGGATTCAGGGACCACTCGTGAGGTTGAAGAATGCACCTGCTGAGTCTATCTATCACGTTGGAACTCCCGGGAATGTGCACTGCTAGAAGAAAACGGTTGGTAGCCATCGCCCACTGCCATATCCTCAAGGCCTCTTGACAAAGGGGGTAAGATTTGGTTCCACCTTGCTTGTCGATGTACCAGACCACCGCCATGTCTGATTGAATCGCAATTGTCCCAGACGGCTGCAGGGGATGGAATGCTTGCAACACCAGAAGCACCACCCTCAGCTCTAGAACATTTATATGCAGATGGGCCTCCAGTTGGGACCAAGTGCCTTGGACTGTCTGTCCCTGACATAGCTCCCCCCCACCCCATCAGGGAGGCATCCGTGATCACTGTGGCCTTGGGTTGCTGGGGGGAGAAGGGGTGAGACCATTGAGAGAGATTGTGTGTCATCCACCAATTTAAATCCCGTTTGCACCTGTGGGTTACCCGAATCATGGCTGAAAGAGGATACTGAAAAGGATACCATTGGGTGAGCAGTAGCCATTGTAGAAGCCTCATGTAAAACCTGGCCAGGGGAACAATGGTGATGGAGGCTGCCATGGAACCCAACAGCTGTAGAACCAAGTGAGCAGTGTATTTTTCCTTTGAAAGGATTGGAATTAGTTGTTGCTTTATCCTTAGAATTCTGTGCTCTGGAATAGCAGCTCTGCAGTTTTTTTTGTGTCCAAGATAACCCCTATAAATTCTGTCGATTGAGATGGGGTGAGATTGGATTTCTGCCAGTTTATGGTTATGCCTAACCTTTGAGCAGCGAGGAGAGAGTGTGCCAGAGCTTTTTCCAGTAGATGTCTGGTGGGGGTGGAAATGAGCCAGTCGTCTAGGTATGGAAACACCTGGAATCCTTGAAGTCGCAAGTGAGCTGTGACAACTGCCATGCACTTTGTGAACACTCTGGGGGCTGTAGAGAGTCCAAAGGGCAGTACTCTGAACTGGTAGTGACTGGCTCCGGCACGGAAGTGCAGAAATCTTCTTGATGGCCTGTCCACCTTTATGTGGTAGTACGCATTTTAAAGATCTATAGAGCACATCCAATCATCTTTTTCCAAAAGCGGGAGGATAGACTGTATTGTGACCATCCAGAATTTTTGTACTCTCACAAACTTGTTCAATACGCTGAGATCCAAAATTGGTCTCCAGTCCCCAGTTTTCTCTGGCACCAAAAATAGTCTTGAGTAGAATCCGGATCCTATCTGGTCTGCAGGGACTATTTGGGTGACTCTTTCTTAGCAGCTTTTCCATCTCTAGTGCTGCTTCTTCCCTTTGACTGGGTGGAACGTCGGGAAGATTTTTTGAAGGGACAGGACAAAGATCGAAGGGGATATGATAACCTCTGGTTATGATCCTTTGTACCCAAGAATTGGTGGTGATGGTTAGCCAGGCAGAAGGGTACAAAGGGAAACATCCCCCAACCACCTCCAGAGGAAAGGAGTTGGGCCCGCTCTTCAGGAGCACTGGTAGGATTGACCAGGGAAAGAATCCCTGGAACCCTGGTTAAGCTGTCCCCCTCTACCTCAAAAGAAAAGTCTTCCCTGTGAGTTTCCCCCTCTGCTTCTGGGGGAGAACTCGGCCTGTGTGTCACAGAAAGGACCCTAAGATTTCTTGAACCATATCTTCCCACTCTTTTGGTTTTGGGAGAAAGCACTTTGAGGGGAAGAATAACGTACACCTATGGCAGAAAGGGTCTTACCGTCCTGCTCACATCAGGCTAGTGTGCTTTTAATTTTGGGCCCAAACAACGAGGAGGGCTCAATGGGGGCATTAAGAAAAGAAGACTTAAAGGGTTCTGCAAAGTTGCACAAGCACATCCAGGCGTGTCGTCTCAAGACCGAAGCTGAACCCGCAGCTCTAGCTGCTCCTTCTGATGCATGAGATATCAGTCGCATAGGGGAGTTAGATATAAATTCAATGGTGACCAGCTGAGAGGCCACTTTGTCACAGACCTCATCAGACACAGCACCAGCCAAGGTTTCAGAGAGCTCAGAAACCAGATCCCTTTGAAGCCTGGTGAAATGTGCCATATAATTGAGGGACCTGATAGCAAAGGTCGCTGAAGCAAAGGTGCACTTCCCTATCCTGTCCAGGGCCCGAGACTCTTTGTTAGGTGGATGGACAATCTGGCTTTCTTCTTCTGCCAGATCCTTTTTTGTTGCGGCCGCCACCACCAAAGCATCCACAGGAAGACCTTTGGAACAATGGGGATCCAAAGCAGGATGGAACAAGATCTTATCTGGCCTCCGGGGAAATAGCTTCAACGGTATCAGGAGCCTTCCAAGCACACTACACGATGAGCTGGACAAGTTCATTGGCAGGTGGAGTAACCCAGGAGGTAGGGGGCCAGGCGTGAAAGGTCTGCAGGAACACAGATTCCTCAGAGGTCGGATAAGAGGACTGCCAGTCACCTCTCTGTTTCAGGATTTTGAGGATATCGCCAAAAGGATACCTCAGAGGGTGACCGAGGGGATCCTTCCCCCTCTTCGAAATCTGTGTCTTCATTGAGGGACTCCTCTGTGGAGTCCATGTGCTTCCTCTTATATGAACTTTTCCAGTGGACCTCCTCAGCGGAAGAAGCTGGAGAAGACAGCGGAAAAGGGGATTCCTGAGGGAATATGTCCTGCAGCCCTTGCACCTGGAGTCTGCTAGATGCGACTTGTGGAACCAGTGTACCAGAGGAGGGCGGAGGTATAGACAGTCCGGTATCGCCAGCAGCAGTGAAAGCCTTCTCCTTCAGTTGGAAGGCTGGTCCACCCGAAGAGGAGTGTATGTCTAGGGCAGGGGTCACCCCTCCCCTAAGTGGCTCAGCCTACCGACCCAGAGTCCCTGGATGGCTGTGGAGCAGCAAGCTATGCATGTCACAGCTGACATCCAGGGTCATGGAAAAACTTTCCTGCCACAAAGGCAACTGCGGTTCCTTAGTGAGATCCATAAAGGGAACCACATAAGGGGAAGACTGTGCTATATCCATGGACTTCAAAGGCAATGAAGGAGGAGAATAAGAAGGGGTCTTTGGAGATGGGTGATCACCTCCCAAGGAAGGATAGATCCTGAGGGATGGAATACCTCTGGCCATGAGTACCTGGTCTACAAGACGCAACACGTCATGTTCGGAAAGGCTTCTAGTGGACTTCACGGAAACTGGGGAAGAAACAGGCCTGTCCACAGAAGAGGCAGACTCGGTGCCTATCTCATCTGACCGCAACGAGGACAACGGCGCCAACAAAGACTGAACTACGGCTGTCTGCACCAAAGAAGTCATCAGTGCCGAGGTCATTGTCTGCACCGACACAGGGATCGGTGCCAAAGTGGTTGTCGGTGCCGAAGCTGGAACTGACAAAACTGGAGTCAACAATAAAGGCCTCGGTTCCGAGGAAGATCTCAGAGCCGACGCGGTCAAGGTCTGTGCCGACTGAATGGTCGGTGCCGATACAGTGGTAATGGTCTGAAACGAGGAGCCCCTTGGTGCCGATATATAGAAGGCTGCAGGAGAGGATGGAGCTGAAATCACTAATGGAGCCGAAGGCCTCGGTGCCGAAGGTCTAAGCACCGAAAGCACTGGGGCTGACAGAGAGCTCCGGAGCCGAAAATTTTGCCTTTTTAGGTTTTGGTTGGTGAGTGTCCCCCCCAGCTAGGGACGAAGGCAAGGATTTAGCCTTAGTAGAAACATCCATTTTCTTATGGGCTTTGGGAGGGGTTGAGACCTCCAACCCAGAAATAGACTCTGAAAAGAGAGATTTTAGAAGTCTCTTCAGTACCAGCTTGTTTTTCCTTTCTAACACAGTTCTATTAGAAAAGTTCTCAAAAATAGTACAGGGTGGTTCAACAGATAAATGGGAAGCTCCCAAACAATAAACACACACAGAGTGTGCATCAGAAGTAGGCAGTTTGTGTCCACAATCAGAACACCGCTTAAACCCCGGACTACCTTTTTATCTGCCATATTAATTAACAGAAAAGTACCAACAATGGTACAAGAGAGTACCCGAAGGTATAAGAGAGAAAGGGGAAAAAGATTACCAATGATGGTAAAGAGAAAATACCTCGCAGTAAAAGTAGCAAGTAAAAAAACAGAAAAACCTGAGGAAATTATGAAAGCTAGGTGCGATAGGGTAAGAGACAATAAAATATCAACTTTTCTGACACAAAAGTAATTTGTAAAGCAATTAAACAATGACTGTACTTAGCTCAAGAGAAGTAGTTTGACACGACCGGATGGCAACACGGCAAACGAAATCTGAGGTAACAGGGAGAGGGGGGTTGTGGGTAAGAGTTTAGCTCGAGAGTATGAAGCTGACGCAAGCTTGGAAAATGGCCATCTCGGTTCCCAGCTCGGAACCGATACCCATGCGTAAGGAATGAACAAGGATTAACAATATCAGATTAAACATTAGAAATAAAACGTGAAAAAAAAGACCAAATGATGACTGTCCTCACCAAATAAATAGTTAAGCGCTTTCTTTCATTTTAATACCAACGAAATTCTTCAGAACTGACAAACCATTCAATGTATCAGTTTAAATGCAAAACATCTAAAGTATCAATTCATTAATAAACCGATGAGTTTCCATCCATCTAATTATTCAATAATTTATAAAGTTTTCTTAAAGACATAAATATCAAATATAAAATATACCACTATATAAAAGTGTATATGCAAATGCATATAGCACATACCATTTAAAGTGTACATATGCTATTGTCATAAAATGTAAAATGAAAAACTTAATAATATAACCTATTATTTAAAAGACATTTGACATTTAAAGTCTCATTTAGACCAGGAGTATGGTCTGCCCTTAAAAAACCTGCCATCTAAGTTCTTTGTTTTCAAGGGCGTTGTTAAATTCTGTAACAAATGGAGTGAAATCTAAACCATCCAACACAAAAAATATATATTTTTTTTAAAATTGGAACACTCTAAAGCATGTGATGTCTTTATTCCTAATGTTCACGTTTTATTTCTTACATCTCTCCTTCTTGTTCCATTTATTTCCTGGTGTAGGTTGAAATCTATGGTTCTCATAATGGCTGCTCTATTTGACTTAGCAAGAAAAAGGAAGTCAAGAACAACAGGATCCCTAAGGTCATGCTAAATGAGGCACAAATTTGCCCTCAGAAACCTATAGGATACAGAGCACATGGACAAGGATTCCAAACTCTCATGTTAGCTAAGATTTTTGAGACCCAATGTTTTTTTTTTTTTTTTTTAATTATGAAGAACCTGATCATTTTGTGGAGTCTTTTAATGTGTATAGATGTATATGTGCAACAGGGTGCATTATATTTTATTAATAGTCTGACTAGGGCAGAATATAAGGAAACAATCACTTGTTTGGTTTTAGAAGAGATGAATAGGCAACTAGCTGTGAAATACTCTCTAACATCATCCAATATGCAGACGACTCAACTATTATTTGCTCTGCCACTTCTGTCCCTTTACTTCTAAAGCTAACTCAAGATGCTTTTTCAACCACTGAACAATGGATGAAAAATAATCATTTAGCACTCAACGCTTCTAAAACCAAATTAATGGTATTTACTCCCTCTAAAGTCACCCCTTTCAACAAAATCACATTTTGTATCACTAGTCATAACAACACAACTCTGGAACTGGTATCTGAGACAAAGCTACTTGGCGTGCTAATTGACAATCAGCTTAAATTTAATTCCCACATACAACTAAATATAAAAAAAAAAAACATCAAAAACTAGGTATGCTCTATCGACAAAACCATTATCTTACACCCACCACTAAACTCACCCTCTCTACATCCTTTCTCATACCCTCCCTTCTCTATGAAATATAAAAAAAAAAAAACATCAAAAACTAGGTATGCTCTATCGACAAAACCATTATCTTACACCCACCACTAAACTCACCCTCTCTACATCCTTTCTCATACCCTCCCTTCTCTATGGAGCTCCACTCCTAACTAATCTACAATCCTCTCTGAAAACTCAACTCTTCTTGTCTAATCTAATTGTATATTTTCAGTCTATGTCATATTGTTATATTAATTGTCTTTGGTCTGCGCTATATTATAACACATGTAAACTTATTATCTACAAAATTTTGTAACCTTGATTGTTTATGGAGCTTTTCTCCCCAGGACTCCATTGAAAACGGGTTCACTTTGGCCCAATGGACTATTCTGGTAAACCAACTGCAAATAAATAAATAAATAAATACAGAAGGATTTGTTATTACAGTCACCGCATGGTGATCAAAGGAAAGGGAGCTATAAACTCAGGTGCCCAGATCACTAATCATGGTCTCGTTTGATAATGGGATTCTTTTAAAGCAGCAGGTTTGAGCACATTGCTGTTTCCTTGAAAGGTACACAATTATATTTCTTGGTGTTTAGTTTAAGGCCCTTTTCTGTGCACCAAGTGTTGACTCATGCCAATTGATTTTTAAGGTATAGCTATCTTCAGAAGACTTGACAACTACACCCAGCTTGCAGTCACCAGTAATTCTGGTTAACCAGGAATCAATGTTATTAGTTTTAAGGTCGGAGAAAAAACCTGAACAGGAGGGCGCCCAACACACATTTCTGGGAGACAACATATGTCACTTTCTCTCTGAATGTGGAAGCATCAAATGCTCAGACAATGTGTATTCTGTTCCTTAGCCATCTGGCTATTCATCTTACCACATAGGGAGCAATTTTAAGGCCATTAGCTTATTTAAATGAAGTTGACAAGATTTAGCAGGTATGACCTACCCTTTACAAAGCTGAATTGCTGTAGGTCAAGCCTAGTCAGATTTTTGATATCTTCATTTATGAAGTTGGTGATGATGTACTCCATGGCTTTACAGATAAGACTCGTAAAGCTGCTAAGTCTGTAGTTTAATGGGTCAGTGGTGGGTCCACCCCTATAAAGGGGAAACATTACAGCAGTGCATGATAGGAACATAGCCTTTAGATAAGCTTAGTTTAAAACAGTTTTAGGAGGGGAACAGCGAGTGCAAGTTTGTCACTGTTTATTTGTACTCCTTGGTACCAACTCAACCAAATGAAGTGTGTATGGGCTTGGGTAGCATGCCAAGGAAATGATTTGTAATGATGGCGGGGGAGAAGGACTTAAAAGATGACTGGAGTTGGGATGGTAGTTTCAGGGGAGAAGTTAGAGGCCAACGTGTTTGCCAGTATGTTTACAATGTCTTCCTGGTTTGAATGGGAGGCTCCAATGTGGAAAAATTCAGTGCAGTGTTGTGAATTATTTCTTACATTTACAATGTAACTGAAGAACGAGTTGAAATTATCCTTTGTCTTAGCTGCTAGCCTTTGTTCATTGATGCTTTGCTGGTCTTTATAGTTGCCATCAGTTTCTTATTGAGGTAGTTTATCCTATTCTTGTGCTATGGAGTTCTGACCCTGCCTGGTAATGTGAGGCGTTCTCCTGATGTTATACAGTTTATTTATACCAAATGACCACCAGGATGGCTTACATTTTGAATATACCAACGTATTTGAATCTGTTGGGGACTGGTTGGTCAATCTAAATGATCATAAAGATCCTTAGTGTAGCTTGCTGCATATCCTGGGTCACCTGTGGAGTTTTTGTGAGTAAAATTAGAGATTTTGTCAAAAAAATAGTATTGGGTTTTCCTTTTTTCAAGTACCAAAAGAAAGTGGTGTTGATTAATAGGGGAGTGGAAGTTCTGAGAGTAAGGTAATCAGTTGGTAAGACTTACGGGAATGATCATGGGAAGGGAGCTGCAGTTTCCAAGAACCACATCAAGAATGTTCCCGTCCCTAGTGGGTTTGAGGACAAGTTGATTCAGGGAGCTTTTGCTTACCCAATCCAAAAATCATTGTGCATACCCTACAATGGAACCAAGGGAGAGCTGAAGTCACCAGGGATTAATGAACCATTGTTTACAGGCAGATCGTCTAGGAATGCCAGGGACTTTGCAAGATCATTTGGAGCCACGGAAAGGGATCGATAATGAGCAATACGTTGGATATTTGACTTCCCTATGGTAAGCTGGGGATCTGTGAGTTCAGGGGGTTATGAGCATCACTTTTGAAGGAATACTTGTGTGATACACCCCAAGACGCTACTGTAGTTCCCAGTGGGGTTAAAGGTGTAGTCAGTCCAAGTCCAAGCCCAAGCACAGGAGAAGTGCTTTCTTTACATTTGAACCATGTCTCCATCATACATACCTACATATTCAAATTCTACATGCAGAAGTGCCTCCAAATTATGCACTTTATTGGTAAGACTCTTGGCATTGAGAAAAAACATATTGATGCTGTTCAGTTTTGGATTTGATGTGTTTGTTAAGTTGGGATAGTCATTAGATGAACTCTGCCTAAAAAAGGCACAAAGGGGGAGGGAAAGGCTTTGGCCAGTATGCAGAAACCCTTGAGTAAGAAACGTAGACAGTCTTTTGCAAAGCAAGTTTGGACTGCCGATCATCTTATCCCATGGTGATACAAAACGGATTTCCAGGAATGACACCAGCTACTTTACTCAGCCAGTTGTTGAACCCTATTATCTTTTCCCCTGACTCCAGGCATCATTTTCCATGAAGGGGGAATTCCACTCAAAACCAGATTCTAATTCTAGACAAACATGTGTTGCAAGTTTTAGCTCGTCTTCTGCATCTACTGATGCAGTCATACTTATGGTGCAGATGGCCTATCCTTGTCCCGCCTATAGTCAGTGTATCTACCGATACAGTCACCAACTCCTACACATTTCCAAGATATGGTTTATGCATGCCAGAGATAGGAGTAATATGCTGCTGGTGACATGTTGATATGGGGTGCATTTAATAGGTATACAGGTACTTAGTACACATGGCTGGCACCTCTTGGGGAAAGAAGGCACTGACCAACCTATACAGGACCGGGTCTGACAAACAAAGTACCATAACATAAATGCTATGGGGCCATGCAATCACACATCAAAGCAGTATCATAAGTAAGCTACTGACATGTTATACAGTGCCAAAGCTGTTCCACACCAAATGAGAAGTCAGCCATAGTGGGTGGGAGAACCTGGGAGCAGCAGAATGAATGATCCAGGAATTTCTGGTGTCCTTCTGATGTCATTCCTGGATGAGTGGACACAGACATCAGGATGGACCCACACCAGCACATCTCTGTGGATGATGCACCAGATGAGAACCACTTTCATAAAAGTCCACAGTTGGCTTTAAGGACAAACAGGGAGCATCACTTTGTTAAAATAATAAAACTCAAAAACACACACTAGAAGCTTTTGACACTCGCAGGTGCTTCTTTAGGTGGCAAAATCAAAGCACCTACTAATCACAATTTAAATAACCTACTGTCAATAGGACTTAAAAAAATCTCTTCAAAGTACAGTTTCACTACACCTGGTTCTTCTAATTTCTTAATGGTCTTAAGGTCTGGTTTTATATTAAGGCCAGACAACTGTTCTAACTTGTCAGATCTAGCTACATTAATCTATCAATAGTTATAACTTTCCATAATGGTTATTAAAATCACAATATTTTTTTCCTCATGCATCATTGTAACACTACATACGTAGCTATGTGTGTATTATCACTTTGAGACATGTTTACATAAACCATTTGTATGAGTTTTCCGTCTTATGTCTGAAAGATCATCACTTATATGATCCTTAAGCTTTGTTAGATTTTCCAACATAAAAAAGCAGGACAGGTGATGCATTCGGCCAAATAAACTATATATTTGAAATAATAAAACATGTGCATCTACATAATGTTAGTTTTCTTC
This sequence comes from Protopterus annectens, assembly GCF_019279795.1. Classification (NCBI taxonomy): domain Eukaryota; kingdom Metazoa; phylum Chordata; order Ceratodontiformes; family Protopteridae; genus Protopterus; species Protopterus annectens. The sequence continues at coordinate 1,671,761,200 of NC_056737.1, forward strand.
CTATTTTTAGAAAAGAAGTTGAATGGCTGACAGTAATGGCTTCTAACCTTGAAAGTTTGGCACTTTTGCCTACTTGTCATTTGGACCACTGTCGGTGACTTCTCCCACCACTCGGCTGCCTGCTTAATCACACTAGTGGCAGCCTTCTTCAGGGAGACAATAATAACCAAAGTGGAGGATTCTTTCCTTTATATTTTATTGGAATGCATCTTTTTAGTCTATGCTTCTTTGGTTCTGACACTCACATTACAGAGACACCTGGTTTACGATATTTCTCTTATCTAACAATTTCTGTTTAAAAAAAAAAAAAAGGATTATAATGCCTTTAAATTGTCTACTTTTAAGGTGATTACCAGCATTCTTAAAGATAGCTATCGACTCTGAGAAAAGTGTTTAAATAAAATAAGCATGGTATGTAAAATTCTTTAGGTACTGTTTGCCATAAGAGTACATATTAACATCCTTAAGCCATTACATAACATAACCAAGAACAACATAATTAAAACACGTTTGTGCAAAGCTAGTGGGGAAATAGAAAGCTATATTATCTGACAAAGACGGAAGGCAAGAACCAACTTATTTAATAACCATAACACACACAGTAAACTAATAGTTTGTAATTCAGTACGAAGAAAGATGAGCACACACAAATGACAGTCATAAAGAAGACACTTCTTACTGTATTTATGTGGTATGTTAAACTATTAAAGGAAATCTGACTCAGTTAGATGCTCTGTAGGGCCACAAAGCCTTTATTTCATGGATTACTTACAAAATGATTATTGCAAAGTTATGCCTTCAATCTGTATGTAAAACAAGGGTAACAGATAACCAGACTGTAAGTAATTCAGCAGGTTTATTCTCTTCAGCAGTAAACTCTGTGGAAAAATTCTGTCCTTTGCGACAGTCTCCCTTCTAAACCTCTTCAAAATAGCATGACAGACAGATTACCTTCAGATAGAACACTGGTTTGTCAGATTCTCTCCAATATCCACTAGCGTCATTTGTGAGGACACAATAAGATGAAGCATTTAGAAGTACTGATTAAAAAGACTTCTGTTAATGGCAGTTAAGGATATGTGGGAAGAAACTAAACAAAAGAAAATACAAAAACTGAAACTGGAAACTCTTGTTTTTATATATATATATATATATATATATATATATATATATATATATATATAAGCAGCAGAAAGTATTCTAATATGTCTAGTATGACCATGCAACACCCCTGGATAAATAACTAATTTCCTTGACCTCTACTATCTGTCATTAGAAACACAACTCTACTATTTGTAATCTGAATGAAAATTAGACTACTGTATCTATATACACTTATGTTCTCTATATTTACTCTGCTCGATATTTGTGAACATTGCCATTGCTACTATTACCATTTATGTAAATGTTTCAGTTTTTATTACTTTCTGTGCAGTATGTATTTACTCCTATGCATTTCTATGTAAATGTTTTTGACTTTTATGTAAACATATATGTTTTTCATTTACTTGGAGCTTTTCTTCACTGAAAAAGGACTTGTGTCCAGTCAGACTTTCCCGGTTAACAAACAGAAAATAAACTAAATAAAATAATAAATACGCCAACATGAGAATGGGGAAAAGAGATTTGCCAATAGTAAGTAAGTACAGATACAGAAAGTAGGCAAGAGGGTGCTGGAACTTACTGGAGTAAACTGACAAAGGAACCAAGATATTGGGAAAAATTTACTAGAGAGAGAAAATTAAGAGAGTGAGATGAGCCCAAGACAATGTTTGGACTGCAGACTACAGACTGCTTTCCCCAACAGAGACTGACATCAGAGTATAGGCAAAGAGAAAGGGCTAGGGTAATCTCAAGGGAAAGACCTGCTCTGGAAGAGATTTTTAGTTGAATCTAGAACATACGCTGTTGTTAAAAAGGGATAATTAGTAGGGTATATAAACTATTGCATGATAATTATAAAAATTCATGGGAGTATAGGGGCATACTAGACTAATGCCTTATAAGACTAACCATGCAACCCAAAAGTGACCCACAAATTTGCTTTATACAGATTGTTACTGACTATCTCTATCCATTAAAGACACAGGAGTCAGACCAGTGGTGCATTTCCAATTACCCATCCACTGGTCCAGGTTATGCTTAAAAAGGGATACGGAGGATTTCTGCTTCACATGGATGAACAGTCTGCTCCACAGAATGGGGAGTTCTCAGAGAACATATCTGTCTCTCCAAAATGTCCTATTTATGTCGTAAGCAAAATTTAGGTCTTTTAATCTAGTACTTCTGGCACTGTTTGTTTTATGGATGTGCAAAAAGTTCATTAAAACATGGTCCAGGGATGAAATGAATGCCAGGCAAAGATTACCTCTCAGAACTCTGTATGATACTTAGTACAGAGACAGGGTTTTGAGGTGATCAGCTGAGGGCAGTGTGTGTGTTTATTTCCTGTATTCTTTTTGTAAGGAGCATTTGTGGACATTCCAGTTGCTGTATGTGTCTAGCTAGGTACATAGCAAAGGGGGCATTATACTTATGATGGGTCTGATGAGGGCTGAGTACAGTGGTATGATGACCTCTCTGGACTTAAATGCCATGCCCTATATAAGTTGAGTAACATAGATGGATCTTCTTACTAGTTTTGGATACATGCTGGTCAAAGGCTAGGTTACCATCTAATTCCCAGATCCCTGACTAGTGAATCTACTTTTAAGGGTATTTTTCTGATGACACAGTAACCCAGAGTTACTACAAAAGGCACAATAATCCATTTATTGGTATTGAGTTTTAAGCCATGGCTTTGTCTGTATTAGATCTTCCTGAAGAGTGTTCTCATCTTGGGGGAATTCAATGACTGATCCCAGTTTGCAATCATCCGCAAACTTAGTCAGCTAATGGCCTTTGACATTGGTTTTGACATCCAAGAAGTAGATGACAAAAGGAATGGGACCAGCACAGAGGCTTGGGGGGCTCCAGATGTGATCAGCCTATTTGTGAGGTGGCCTCACCAATTCTAATTTCCTAGGGCCTGTCAGTGAGCCAGTTAGCTATACCTAGTTCCATATGTTTGTTGACAATACCTGAGTGGGGTACTGTATCAAATGTTTTAGCCAGATCTAGGTAGGCCTCTTCAAAATAGCATGACAGACAGATTACCTTCAGAAAGAAGGGCTGAGTACAGTGGTATGATGACCTCTCTAGACTTAAATGCCATATCTTATATAAGTTGAGTAACATAGATGGATCTTCTTACTAGTTTTGGATACATGCTGGTCAAAGGCTAGGTTACCATCTAATTCCCAGATCCCTGACTAGTGAATCTACTTTTAAGGGTATTTTTCGGATGACACAGTAACCCAGAGTTACTATAAAAGGCACAATAATCCATTTATTGGTATTGAGTTTTAAGCCATGGATTTGTCTGTATTAGATCTTCCTGAAGATTGTTCTCATCTTGGGGGAATTCAATGACTGATCCCAGTTTGCAATCATCCGCAAACTTAGTCAGCTAATGGCCTTTGACATTGGTTTTGACATCCAAGAAGTAGATGACAAAAGGAATGGGACCAGCACAGAGGCTTGGGGGGCTCCAGATGTGATCAGCCTATTTGTGAGGTGGCCTCACCAATTCTAATTTCCTAGGGCCTGTCAGTGAGCCAGTTAGCTATACCTAGTTCCATACGTTTGTTGACAATACCTGAGTGGGGTACTGTATCAAATGTTTTAGCCAGATCTAGGTAGGCAGTATGAATCAGAGGAGGTTAGAAGAAACAGGGAAGAGAGACTGGAAAAATAATTTACAAGAGAACAATTGGAGGACATATGTATGGCTCAAAGGTATGCAACAAAGTCTTGAAGGTTTAGGATCTTTGCTTGGAAGTGTTTGCATAGACACTTTTATACCCCAAGCACACTTCAAAGACTTTTTCCTCAAGTAGACAGCAAATACTGGAGGTGTGATGGGAAGAAAGAGGCAAACTGCAACATATGTTTTGGAAGTGTAATGAGTTGGCAGACTTTAAAAATTCCATACAAAGTACTCTGTCAGAAATATTGGGTGAGCAAATGTGTGTAACTAAGGAAACAATTCCTCTGAACTGGGACACGAGATCTGAATTGTCTAGAAACAGTAATGCCTTATCAAGTTTAATTCTGTTGGCCACCAAAAAAGCAATTACTAAATAATGGGAAACGTGTAAACCAATTGTATTCTGAGTACTGAATATTATAAAAGAAATAAAAGAACTGGAAGAGGGATCTTTAGAAAAAAGGAAGGAGCAATTTACATAGAAATAAATGGAAACTATGAACAATACATGCAGAATAATGTTCAAGTAGAGGAGTGAGGTTTAAGGGAAAGCAGTAATTCAGCAATTTATGTCATGTTTGACCGATGATCATTACAAAGAAAGAAAGAAAAGATGTGTGATGTATAATGTATGTAAATGGAAAAAATTTTAATAGCTTATTTTCTTCTTTTTTTTTAGTTTCTCCAAGTCTTTTGGGTTTCTAATACCATTACAGGAATGGACCCCATTCCTAAGTCAAAGTATGATTAAAGTTCATGAAATTAGTGTTGTTTCAATCTTTGATGTTAGCCAGAAGTGCTCTTCTTAGCACCCGCAATGTGCCCAGTAATGACTTCTGCAATTCATACAGATTTACATGTATTGATAACATATCTAAGTACGACTGTAAATTCTTTTTTATAAGACCCGTTGCTCCTACAACTATTGGAACTGTTTGGGTGTCCCTCTTCCACATTGCCCTAGTTTCTACCTGCAAATTCTGGTGATTTATGACTGTGTCTCTCTTTGTACATAAGACCACCGTAGTCACTAGGTGTAGCAATTTTGATGATCGATGCTACTTTTGTTTTGCTTTAGTGGACTACTATATCTGGTTTTCTCACATCTATTTTTTGAACTGTTGGTAATGGGTGACCCATGTGATATAAACATTTTCTGTAATGCTTTGTGGCTTATGTTTCCAGTGCTTTTCAGTTACTTCAGTATTATAATGTTTGCACAATCCCGGTGCAACAGTGTTGCCACATTATTATGTTTTTCAGTTTACAGTCCTTCTGCCATTAGTATGTCGCAACCAGCAATGAGGTGTGCGACCGTTTCCAATTCTGCTTTGCAAAACCTACATTTGTCAGTTTCTCTCACATGTTCAATGGACTTTGTAAATCAAAGTGTATGTAGTCTGCTATTTTGGGCCACCAATATTAACCTTTCCTCTTTTGGTTTAAATTCCCCTCTCCTTAACTGTTCCTGTGTTCGATCCTGATCAACATGAGGTTTTTCCCCAACAGTTTTCTATTTATGCATTTTGCACATTTCTTGCCTTCTCATCTGATCCTTCTCATTATACTATTTTTGTTTTTTTTGGCACAGTTGCTGCCTAATTTTGATCTACTTCTGGTTTGATTTCCATTCCTGCTCGATACCGATAAGCTTCTGCTAAACTAAGCAGTGAAGCCATCTTAGACTTATTCTCCTCATGTTTTAAAAGTTTCACTACATTTGGGTCTTGTGAGGTCAGCAGATACGTATACAGTCCTACGACTGCAAATCTAAACATGTAATCAATTTCAAGGAGACCCATACCTTCTTCAGAATGGGGAATACATAATATAGTCTTGGTATACACTGATTTTTATAAATCATTTGATGAGCATGAAGCATCCTTCTTGTTTTCATGTCCAACCGATCCAACACCTTTTGGGGTCAGTCACTTACTCCAAAACTGTTTGGTCAGGAAAGGAAGAACAAACTGGTTTATAGCTTGGACTTTGTTCCTAGATGTCAATGATGCTTTCAGTATTAATTTTACTCTTCTAAAATATTCCAATGTTTTATTCACATTTGTTCTTGTTTTATTGTTGCTCCTTCATCAGTTTCCAAATACTTATACACTCCCTCTTGCTCAAATTCTTTTATATCACATTCCTGTCCCAGACTGCCGTTTTCTTGGAGCTGCAGCTTTCCTGCTTTAAAGATTCCTTTTGCACATTTATCAAGACCAAATGACATTCTTATATCATTTGAAAAAGTCTTGGCCACTTATAGTTGTGCTTTCAGTTCCTCATCTGATAAACTATACAGTTTTAAACCATTCACAAAAAGATGAGAAGTTTTTACACTTCATTTTTTTCCTGGGAAACAAATTGTAGGTATGACCTAATGGCTTAAGGCTAACACAAAAGAGCAGCGGTGACAGAGTCACCCTGGAATATTCCCCTTTGAATCTTTACCCCTGTAATACTCATAATTATTTGTCCTTTAACAAGGCTTAACTGCAAAGTATTTTGCTACTGTTTCATGGCCGCTGTACTATAAACTGATCAGTGTAGGGAGTCTCTTGCACATTTTTAAGCACTCTTTTATCCATGAATTAGGATACTATCAATTTTTTTGTAGTTTTGTAGTCTATCTATGCCATACTTGGATACTTCCCTTTTTGCAGTTTTCTATTATGACTAACAACAAATGATCCTTTGTTCCATATGGCTTTTTTTTTTTGTTAAACTTTTGTTCTATTACCATGATTGGGCTTTCTTCTAAATGACTACAAACTCTGTTGGCATCAATTCTAGTGTATAGTTTATACGTCATTGGAAGGCAAGTTATTGGTCTATAGTTTTTAGGATAGCTTGCAGATTCACATTTAAGTGCGAGTATTGTTTTTTTGGTTGTTAATCAGGTTGGAGTCTGGTTGGGGTACGCATATAAATAGTTCTTACTCATGGCTAAATCTTGGTGTACAGATGTTAATACTTTTGGCCAGAAGTTAGGTACTGCATCTGGGCCTGGGGTTTTCCAATTACCAGCTTTTCTTAACTTTGTTTCAATCTCTCTGGCTGTTACTTCATCCCATTTCACATCCTGTACATTTGAACTTCTTATTCTTTTACTTCTTGTATCCATTTAGCATCTTTGTTATGTTCCAGAGGATTGTCATAGATATTTCTCCAAAATGTACCTATTTGTTCTTATTTTGGTGGTATTTCAATTATTTTTGCCTTGTTTCCCCAATTCTCTATAAAACCCTTTTGGGTCATCAATAAATTGCTTATTTTGTACTTTTCCTTTACATTTGTCTGCATATTTTCCAAGTTTGTCTGCCTGTGCTGATATTTTTAGTTTATTATTTGAGACAGTGCACAATAGATCCTGATCTGTTCTAATACTGCACATTGCTTTTATCACGTATAGCTTTCTGAATATTTTTGTCGATCTGTTCCCTCTTTTATACAGTAACACTTCTTGTCTTAATGAGGTTTAAGGGAAGACAGGAATTCAACAATTTATGTAATGTCTGACTGACGATAATTACAAAGAAAGAAAGAAAGAAGGAAATGATGTGATGTATAATGTATGTAAATGGAAAAAAATCTTAATATGGTTAGTTTTCTTTTCTGTTATTGTATGTCTGCGTATGTCATAAGTGATAATTGAATAAAGGTGTTTAACAAAAAAACTCCACTGGCTCCATAACATAAACAGTGGCAGCTCAAGGATTCAGATGATCCTAGCTTCAGCAGCATTCCAAGGCAATGGAAGTGTCATCTGGGAAGAGAATGGAATGATGAGGTTAAGCCTGTTTGTCTCTTACTGGAGGTTAAACTAAGGCAGACATCTCAGAACCAAGATCCCAGTAATGCATCTCTGTAGGAGACTATGGACCTAACAGGATGTATTTAGTTTACAGAGGAGGTAAGCTGCTGAGGGGTTATAGAACTTATGAGATAGAGGGACTCCATTACCAGATTCACTGCATGCTTACTCACTGGACATCTGTGAACATGTGTATATGGGTTTAGGAAAATAAGAAAAAAATCTCATGATACTGCTTGAATGATGGTAAGCAAAGATCATAAAAGACAGATGGTCAACAGAAAAGGTGGGGACAAGAATTTTAGAAAAAAAAGAAACTTTCTAAACTCTGTTTGGATAATTTGTTCCCACAGCTCGTCTTTAAATATTGGTGTCCTTCTATACACAAAGATGGGCTAAATGCAGATAATTCAGCAGTTCTAAAGGTACCTTGATATTATATACTATAGGACCCCAGTCTTCCAGAATACTGGAACGTAGTCCTATCACCCACACACTCTCACACTCACATGGTGCAATATAGACACTAGCCCCATTTTAAACACTCCCTATACCGGCCATCTTCTGAAAATTTAGACTTGGTGAGGGAAGGCCCACATGTGAAACTCATGACAGAAAAAAATAAAAACAAAAATGTCTTCAGATCCTCAGTCTCAAGTGCAAGCTAAAGTTGAATGTTAAAGCATGCCCATAAAAGGTGGAACCCAAAACATTCGGCATCTGGTGGAACCCAAAACATTCACAGTCTGGTGGAGATGGAGGAAACCTTTATTCTATCACAACTTTTATGATCATTACAGCAAATCAGTTTTATGAGTTTTATTTTCCCCATGTTCTTACCATAATGCCTTTATGAAACACAGATTCCAAGACATTAACAGTATAATTCCTATTACCAATCTTGATGTCTAGCATTTCTTTAACCTGGTTTATAGCCGGTACCTTTCCAACTTCAATGTTTAGAAAGTCAGGATTTTACAAGGGACAACAGAGGAATTCAAGAAAAATCAGGTATGTTTCTGTTTCTTTATTTTGCACAATATACCAGATATTTCTCGTATTTTGCTGTTGCCATCATGTACCAATAAAATGTCTGGCTGCTCAATGGTACTTCAGCAGCCAGAATTTTTTTCTGTTGTTATATGCTTGGTTTACAACAGGCACACTGGTTGGGTTGTCCAATCAGTGTGCTCATTTTTGAATAGCAATGAGCAGTGACTGTAGAAATGTGAAAGGTTTGCCTCCTTTCAAAATGAAGGATAAAAGAAATGGGAAAAAATCGTATCCTATCCCTCACTGTTTTAAACTACAAAAAAACATGGCTCAAATCTTTGGCAGTACCATTCTTGTTTTCAGCCCTCCTACCAGACAAATCAGAATCAAGACAGTATATCTAAAAATTCACATTGCACAGCAATTACTCAGCCTAGAGCTAGTTTTCACCTGGCCAAGTGACTATGGTATGCCCTAGGTCCATAATCAATCATATTGGCAATAATAGAGGTAGGTCTGCTCCTTGTTTGAGAATGTGTGACACTGCCTGCCTGATCAAAGGAAACAGCATGATCAGCAAATTCATTAAAGTCTCTATTGTGACAAACCTGATACTCCACGACTCAACGCTATGTCTTACAGTAAGTCAGCAGATTCACTGATGTTTACATCACTTAAAAACATCATTCAGGAAAGATGAGGTATATACACCACTTGTGTGAAATGTGAGATTTGGTTGAGTAGGATTCTGTACACAGAATGGTAACTACAAGCATCTTTATAAATGAACAAATGTTAACACCACTATGAAAAAATAAGGAAAAAAAAGATCAGGGTATCCTGTCTTTAAGACACATAGCCTGGTACTTGCTTAAATATAAAGGACACCAACTCAAAGACCTTGCAAATTTCACATTTCTAAGTGTATCTCACAAAGTCTGCAATAGGCAGATGGAGCAGCTCAAAAATGACCACTTGTTGCAATTGTGCCCAGAATGGTATGTTTTCTACATAATTACAAAACATATTTACTACAAACAAGTGTTAAAGTGTTAAAACTGGTTTACACGTGCAACATTATTTCCCTGAAACTGGTAACACCCATTCTAGGACAACAAAACACAAAACACAGTATGCTGAACACCCGGAATCCCCCCCCCCCCCCACCCAACACTTTTGGACCCATGTTAGTGTTTGTTCCTGGGTGCAGAGTATTAGGAACCTTCAATTTTCTGATGTTCCGTGTTTCTGGCATTTTGTGTTCCACTGTTGTGGAGTTGGTGTTACCAGATTCAGGAGAGATAGTGTCGCACTTGCAATAGTAAACCATTAAAATTATCTATTCGCTACTTACTACTTATGGAAACCACAAGCATAAAACAATAACCTTTAAGAACAGGTCACAGAAAATTCTAAATTCTAAGCATGGGTGTCAGAATAAAAAAAAAAAAAAAGATGATATTCATGAAACGCCATCTTAAGTAAAAACTACAGGTTACAAAGAAGACATTAGTCACTTCACATTTTTTCACATTTTAATGAGGCAGCATAACACTGGGTAGATGTGCTTCTTAACCCTTGCGTGAATGCAATGAAATGGACAGATGCAAACGCAAAAAAGTTTTTATTGCTCACCCTTTCAATGGGAAACGAAATTCAGTCAGAAAGATATGATCTTCAGCCCTGAGGAAGTTAATTAAATTTAGACTTGGCATTTGGTACAGTTCTTCATCCTGACCTCTGCAGAAAACATGCAGCTTGTTAGTCACATCTCAGTTTTCAAGAAAACATCAAAAAGCTAATTTCAACAAAGATTCCTGAGGCAACAATATAAAGCAAAGACCTTAGGCTTTCCAACAATTAAACACAGCCAACTTTCCTTAAACTGTATAGCCCAAAAGCAGTCAGACAGCAGCATGGGTTCCTACTACATAAGTAAATCTTTAGCAGTCTGATGTCCTTCGTGGTTCACTGTTGCAGTCATGACTGTAGGGTTCTTCCTGCCAGCAGAAGCCCCCGATCGGCCAGAGTCCCAAAGTCTGGATCGGGCGTCAGCTGAGGTCGCTTTTATCCTGACGTCAATGCACCAGAAGGTATAAAGACCTCAGCTGACGCCATTTCCCCAGTCTTTCTTGCCGTGCGGTGCCCTTTGCAGTTCACTGATGCTGGTCGGCCTGTTCCTGTTTGTTTTTGGATTGAATCCCAGGATTTTCATTTTATAAGATAAGTACCCCGTTGAGGAGGTCTTTTTCTTGCTCCAGTCAGATGTCAGAAAAAGTTAATAACTGTATTTCTTGTGGGAAGCAAATACCTCATAGGGATTTTCACTCTTACTGTATTCCCTGCCTGGGTCCTGACCACGACGTTGCTAATTGTGCGTTTTGTGCTAGATTTAATCAGCGTACTATTAGGCGTAGATATAACTTTGCCTTTTACTATTCTGGAAAAAGGTTTAATTATAACATGTCTTCGGATTCTTTTCCGTCTTCTGGGGTGTGTAAGAAGCGCAAGGATGCTGACAGGCCTCCGAGGTCCACAGCAAAGGATGTTACGCAGTTATTGCCAGTTGCTGGTTCATCGGTCATCAGTGAGGCTCCTTTGCAGCCCCTGTCGTCCGCCTCTTTTGAACCAATTGCCTGTACCAACTCTGGTGTGGAGCTGATGGGTTCTTCAGAATTGCCAGGGACTGGACCTTCGGATACTGCTCCCTCAGTTGGGTCCAGAGCCGGTAGGCAGGTACCAACATCTGAGGGAGTTCTCAGGCCTTCGCAGCTTCCTGTAAATGTGGATTCAGTTTTACATTCAAAGACAAAGTCTAAGGCTCCAGCTAAAGTGAAATGACAAGCACAGGCGCCTCTTGATCAGGGTCCTAGGCCTCAGAGGCAGATGCTTAGGATGGCTGAAGATCTCTTAACTATGATCAGGGGTTCACATCCCCCTCCTGACAAGAAGCCTAGATTACAGTCCAATTATGATTCTTCAGACCAAATTTCTGTTTCTTCTGCTTCTTCCCTTGAGCAGGATTATTCTTTTCCTCCTTATGAGGATTCTGATGCTGATGATTCCTTTCCTTCAGCCTCTCCTCCTGAGGATTATTCTTTTGGTGAAACTTTGCATAATATGAGGGTGCATTTTCACTGGGAAGGGCAGGAATTCTCTGAATCCAAGAAAAGTCTTAGGGATTTTCTTCTTCTCTCACAGCATAGGTCTCTGGCTATTCCCCCTGTACTGGGCATTGTAGATGATGTTTTTTCGGAAGCTTCTCTCTCTCCGGATTCTTTTCCTCCTGCTCCGGTCAAACCGGATAGGTATTATAGGGTTCCAGATTCTCACAAGTTTCTTTTTAAGAATCTTTCACCTGATCCGGAAACAATTTCTCAGGGTCCTAAGGGTGTTAAAGCGGCCTCAGCTAAAAATCCTATTCCCTCTGACTGAGAGTCCAGGGCTTTGGAGAGATGGGGTAAAAAAGTTTATACTTCTGCTACATTGTCTATTAGGGCTTTGAACTGTCAATTTCAAATGTTGAAGTATCAGCAATACCTTTTGTCTGTATTTAAACAAAAGATGTCAGCAGTTTCTATTGGTGCGGATAATCAGGAGATACAGGATTTATTGCATGCTATTGAACAGATGGGTAAACATACCCTGCATTGTGGTTTTGATTCTTTGGAAGCTTCTTGTAGGGCTGCAAAGACTGGTGCAGTTATTAGAAGACATGCTTGGTTAAAGGAACAAAGCTTGCCGGATCAGGTTAAAGCCAAACTTTTGGATGCTCCTTTGCAGCACGATGTTCTGTTTGGGTCCAAAGCTGAAGTGGTATTAAAGAAAATGGAGGACAAAGCCAAATCTATGCAGACGGTTAAGGATTTTCTACAGGTGCAACCTCCTAGATTTAGCAGACACTGGCCAGCTAAACCTTGGTCCTTTCCGGGCTTGGACAGGTCTGAGAGAGGCAGATGCAGGCATTCCAGAGGTAGAGGACAGGCACAGACCCATTTTAGGAATAGGCAGTGGAGTGCCCCCTCTCCCAAGGGAGGTGAAGATAAGTCTCAACCCTACTGAAAACAGTCTTTATGACTCGCCCTTTCTGGTTCCAGGGGCTCCTCTCCTGGAAGCACCTTTGGGAGGAAGGATTTCTCTTTTTTTATCAAAATTGGAGCCACATTACCCGGGACAAATGGGTTCTGGACATAGTCTCAAGAGGTTACAGATTTCATTTCCACACCTTGCCAAAACCGAACGGCTGGCCAGAACTGCCAAATCATCAGTGGGCAGAGGTGCAACGGCAGGTTCAGTCCCTCCTGGCTATGAGGGCCATAGAATTGGTACCAAATTTAGAAATAGGGCAAGGTTTTTATTCCAGACTTTTCCTGGTTCCCAGGAAGGAAAATTCGTGGAGACCAATCCTGGACCTTTCTGCACTAAACACCTTCCTAGATATAGCAAAATTCAAGATGCTCACTCTGCAGCAGCTGCTGCCTATGTTGGGCAAGAACGCTTGGATGGTGACTTTGGACTTAAAAGAAGCTTACCTGCAGATTCCTATAAGGCAAGAGTGCAGAAGGTATCTGCATTTCAAAGCGGGCTCGAAGCATTACCAGTTCTGTGTGCTTCCCTTTGGCTTATCTACTGTGCCCAGGGTCTTTACAAAGTGCCTGGCACCAGTAATGGTGTTTTGCAGACAGAAGGGGATTCAAATATACCCTTATCTGGATGACTGTCTTATTCAAGCGGACGACAAAGACACTCTACTTTGGCATCTAACTTTTGTGCAGCATCTTCTTCAGTACCCCGGTTTCACAGTGAATCTAAAGAAATCAAATCTGGTACCCACACAACAGATTACTTTCCTGGGTGCTTTTCTAAGTACTACAACCCAGATGGCTTCCTTGACACAAGACAAAAAAGTGCAACTGGCTTCTTCTTTCCGACACTTGGCTTCAATGACACAGCTGACTGCAAGAAAAATTCTGCAGGCTTTGGGTTATATGGCTTCCTGCATTCAACTAATACCATATGCAAGACTGCATATGAGGAAACTGCAGTGGTACCTCAAGAGTGTATGGACTCAGCACTACCACAGTTTGGAAACAGTGTTCACGATTTTGCCTTGTCTCCAGCAAGAGTTTCTGTGGTGGGCCGAAGCCTGTCTACAGAACAAGGGGAAGCCTTTTTGTCCTCCACCGACCAACCAAGTTCTGACAACGGATGCTTCAGATTATGCCTGGGGAGCCCACATGCATGGGAGATGTCTTCAGGGTGTTTGGACAAAGGAGCAAACACACCTGCACATAAATTTGAAGGAGATGCTAGCTGTACAGAATGCCCTGATAGCCTTCAGGGACATTCTTCTACCAGGACAATTGTTGATACAGACAGACAACACTACAGTGATGCGGTACATAAACAGGCAGGGGGGCTCTCACTTTTACCCCCTGTGCAGATTAGCCATGACTCTATGGTACACTGCTCTGACCTGCAGTGTCGACTTACAAGCGCAATTCCAGCCAGGAAAAGACAACACTGGCAGACACATCGAGCAGACACATTTTGGATCCACACGAATGGATGTTGGATGTTCGGATATTCAGGATGATTATAAAGGCATGGGGATGTCCGGACATAGATCTCTTTGCATCCCCTCAGAATCATCAACTTCCGACATTCTGCACAAGGACCT